>NC_092087.1:127085744-127338244 GCF_045679555.1 Salvelinus alpinus | reverse complement strand
GTTGTACTAATCCTTCTTCTTCCTCCAAACACGGCGAGTGGAGTTTAGACCAAAAAGCTCTATTAATGTCTCATCAGACCACATGACCTTCTCCAATTCCTCCTCTGGATCATCCAGATGGTCATTGGCAAACTTCAGACGGGCCTGGACATGCGCTGGCTTGAGCAGGGGGACCTTGCGTGCGCTGCAGGATTTTAATCCATGACGGCGTAGTGTGTTACTAATGGTTTTCTTTGAGACTGTGGTCCCAGCTCTCTTCAGGTCATTAACCAGGTCCTGCCGTGTAGTTCTGGGCTGATCCCTCACCTTCCTCATGATCATTGATGCCCCACGAGGTGAGATCTTGCATGGAGCCCCAGACCGAGGGTGATTGACCGTCATCTTGAACTTCTTCCATTTTCTAATAATTGCGCCAACAGTTGTTGCCTTCTCACCAAGCTGCTTACCTATTGTCCTGTAGCCCATCCCAGCCTTGTGCAGGTCTACAATTTTATCCCTGATGTCCTTACACAGCTCTCTGGTCTTGGCCATTGTGGAGAGGTTGGAGTCTGTTTGATTGAGTGGGTGGACAGGTGTCTTTTATACAGGTAACGAGTTCAAACAGGTGCAGTTAATACAGGTAATGAGTGGAGAACAGGAGGGCTTCTTAAAGAAAAACTAACAGGTCTGTGAGAGCCGGAATTCTTACTGGTTGGTAGGTGATCAAATACTTATGTCATGCAATAAAATGCGAATTAATTACTTAAAAATCATACAATGTGATTTTCTGGATTTTTGTTTTAAATTCCGTCTCTCACAGTTGAAGTGTACCTATGATAAAAATTACAGACCTCTACATGCTTTGTAAGTAGGAAAACCTGCAAAATCGGCAGTGTATCAAATACTTGTTCTCCCCACTGTATATAGATGAGGAAGTAAACTATGGGTTTTTTATTCCCGGCAACACAAGGAAATACAGTGTTGTTTACACTGAAGTGGCTCTCTACATCTAACAGAAAACATCCCTGTACATGTGATACATGTGTTCGTTTAAAAATCGTTCATGTTTAATATACAGTGGTTGTCCTTCACAGTCAAGAAGTGGTTTCTCTGTTAGCACTATACAGTTCATATCCATTTCAAATCTTCCACATGTTTTATAATATAGACAGTGTTGCAGTCAAGAAGGGGTTTCTGTGTTTAGTATATAACGGGTTGTGGTCAACCATGTGCAGTCCAAGGTTGAGCTGCATTATGCAGCCTGTGGCAGCTGGCCCTCTCCTCCTGCTTCTCCTCTCCCTCTCTCTTCTCTCCGCTCCCAACTTTAATTAACTACACACATGACCCCAGAGAGAGGAGGGCAGACGGAGAGAGGGAAAGAAAACAAAAATATTTTGCTCTGACTGAAAAAGGAACCTGGTTCCAGTAACAGGAAGTGTGTGTGTGTGCGTGCGTGTGTGCGTGTGTGTGTGTGTGTGTGTGTGTGTGTGTGTGTGTGTGTGTGTGTGTGTGTGTGTGTGTGTGTGTGTGTGTGTGTGTGTGTGTGTGTGTGTGTGTGTGTGTGTGTGGTGCCCATCGCCTTGGACCTGGAGGATGAGGTGACTCACCACTCCTGTCTGACTCACCCGCTGGCAGGGAGGGAGGGAAGAGAGGATAGAAATGAACTAAGTTTACTGTAGACCAGTACTTTTCCAGTGAAATGTGTGTGTGTGTGTGTGTTGCACATGTATCAGCTCACAAGCCCATCTCCAGTGTCACTGTGATCCGAACACCTGCTGCTCTCTGAACAAAACACACACAAACTGTTTTCACACACCACACTCACACACACTGTCTTTACACACTGAGCATCAAAACATTCTGTCCTCCTAGAGTAGGGAACACCAAACACACAAAATCCATCTCAAGCATTTTGCCAAGATCACAGTTCAATACCCTCTCTATATCCCCTGTCTGTCTTCCCACATATCTTATCAGATCACTCACTTGCCTTTGGTATCTCTTAACCAATGTAGCTTCAAACATAGTCAGCAGACGTCTTCACAATACCTCGTTGCTTACAGCTTTGGTTGGGGTGTGGTGATACGCCTGTGATAAAAAAAAAAGTCACCATTGTGGACTTTTATCACAGTAACAGTCATGCTGGTTTGATTTCCATAAGAATCTGTTCAGCTCATGCTGAGTGTCTGCTGAGAGAGAGAGAGAGAGAGAGAGAGAGAGAGAGAGAGAGAGAGAGAGAGAGAGAGAGAGAGAGAGAGAGAGAGAGAAAGAGAGAGAGAGAGAGAGAGAGAAAGAGAGAGAGAGAGAGAGAGAGAGAGAGAGAGGGAGAGAGAGAGAGAGAGAGAGAGAGAGAGAGAGAGAGAGAGAGAGAGAGAGAGAGAGAGAGAGAGAGAGAGAGAGAATAAATAAGGAAGCATTCATGCTGCTGAAGCACACAGAAACACACACACCTGTCCGTCCCAGCAGTATGAGTTTCTCAGAATGCCAGGAACATACCCCTAATTAAAGGAACAGAGATCTACTCAAAACTCCCCTACACACACTCCTCTCCGCTGGTTAGAGCTGTCACGTTTGGCTGCTTCTGAAGTGCATCAGAAAGGAGTTGTGATTGTACTGTTCTCTGCTCCACACACTCCACCGCCCAGAAAGACTCATACAATATGAATAGACTACATTACTTTATCTATGATTCAGTTACCATAACCGACTGGACTCTCCAGTCATTCTAGCTTCATTCATACCCATTCATTTCAGGGCTCTATAGTCTTTACTGCTGTGAGTATTGAGGTAACAATAATTCAGTGGGTGGGGAGGAGGGGAGCTGACTTTCCGCATGCCAAGGTGTCATAAGCTTGGGGATGATGACTCACATGTTCCCCTGCATGGGTGGCACCTGAGTGGGAACTTCCAATAACTGTTTGTCCTATGACTGTGTGTACCAGTAACACAGTGACATGTTTACATTTTGGACATGTTCTCTCTGTGCATACATCTCTCAATTGTGTTTGCTCTATTCATTATATTTCTATCCGCAAAGTTACTGAACGTTTAGATAGAAATATATTACCTAGAACAGAAATACATTTCTGTCCTAGAGAAAAGGGAATTGTGTTCACTCTATTCATTATATTTCTTTTTGCAAAGTTACTGAACGTTCAGATAGAAATGTATTACCTGGAACAGTTGATGGCCTCAGGTTTGGCACTTAAGTGGAAGATAATAAGCAATACCTCAGTGGAGTCGCATCTGTGAATTGACAGTTTCCCACTCATTAAAAAAAAAATCTCCTTTATTTAACCAGGTAAGCTAGTTGAGAACAAGCAAGACACAAAAGTGCTCTTTAAGTGTGAATCTACGAGTTGAATGCCCTTCACACATGGTAAAGCACTATGGCATCCTCAGATGAAAAGCGTTAATTTTATGCATTATTTCCATTAACTACATCTAATTAGTTCATTATATATTTGATAGCTTTTAAACACATACCTCCCCAGCACTGATTGTAATCATTTGAGCTAAACAACAAGGTGTGTGTGTGTGTGTGTGTGTGTGTGTGTGTGTGTGTGTGTGTGTGTGTGTGTGTACCAGCAGTAGAGTAGAGCATCCTGGGGCGTGGCGGTGGTGACACCCTGATGTATTGCAGGGCCTTGAGCCCTGGCCATGGGTGGAGGAGAGTAGGAAGAGAAGAGAGGAGACTGGAAGAGCGGCAGAGAGAGGAGTGGGGGAATAATGTTGCTCTGTGCAGTTTCATCTGACATCACACCTTTCTCCTCTTCTTTTACCTCTCTTATCCTCCTGGTCGTCTTCCTCCCCCTTTCCCTTCCCCATTTTACACTTTTATCCATTTTCTACCTCTGCTTTTGGTCATGATATTCATCATTTCCCAGCCTCCAGACACATACATGATTTGAGTACCAAATGGCACCCTATTCCCCATATAATGTGATACTTTTGACCAGGGCCCATAGGGCTCTGTTCAAAAGTAGTGAACTAGAAATAGGGTGCTGTTTGGGACGGAACCATGAAATACAGTTATTTTTCAGTTTTGTGCCATTTTCAAAAGCACTTGGTACATTTTCACAACTCTAAACACAAAAATCTAAACAGATTATCAAAATGGCTCCTGTTTTAAAACTCTAAGCACAACAAACAAATTCAGAAAGTAACTTGTTCACTGCACCAAATCGCTCTTTCAATTTAGATACATATTCAATCTAAGTATCTGCTTTTCAGAATGCAATGTTCACTTTACTTTTGATATGTTTTTCTTGTCATTTGTTAACAATACAATTAACTATCACTTAATCAAAATGCTCAATGTGCCGTTTTTTTTTATCAATTTGGTGCAATTTTCACAAATATGTGGTACATTTTCCTAACTCTAAGCACAAAAATCTAAACATATCATAAAAATGGCTCGTGTTCCAAAACTCTAAGCATATTTTCAATTAACTGAGTACAACAAACAAATTCACAAAGTCACTTGTTCACTGCACCAAGCCACTCTTTCAATCAGTAGCGTAGACAGAAATGTGTTGGTGGGTGGGTCTGCAGAAATCTTGGTGGGCCCCACCAAAGAATTGCTAACTTCCTGCAATTCTACACATTTTGCCATGGGGCAAAGAGACAAATGTGCAGTTTTATAGCTAATCTCATGCTCTTCTACATATTTTGCCATGAGACTGAGAGAACATTTTGCATTTTTAAAGCTAATTAAAGCTCAAATATAGGTGTGTTGACTCTAATAAAGGCACTGGATTATGAGCTGTGTTAATTTGCTAAATGAACAAATAAAGTAGGCAATGGCATGAAGCATATAGCCATAGAAGCACAGTGACATATGCCTCAAGGTGGTCATGTTCGGGGCATATTGGGGGTGTGGCTTTTAGTTAGTTCTTTTTGACCACCCATCCCATGAGAATGGACAAATAATGTCCTGGTTGGAGCACTAATTGGGTGGGCCTGGCTCCCCAGTAGCTGGGCCCAGGCCCAGGCCCACCCAACCTGTGGCTGCTTTCAATTTGGATACATATTCAATCTAAGTATCTGGTTTTCAAAATGCAATATTCACCATTTTTATTCGATTTTCTTGTCATTTGTTAACAATACAATTAACTATAACTTAATCAAAATGCTCAAAACGAATAACTGTTGAACCAAAATGATGTTGTGCCTAGTTAACATATATAGTTTGATAGCTTCTTCCGAGTCCCCAATAACCGGATGTTCAGGTTTTCAAGGGAAATGGAAAGAGAGACTGTTACGCAATTTTCACTTTTTTTGGACATTAACAATGAAACTCATTTTAACTCTTTAAATCTTAACCCACATTTATTGGATTGTTTGAACAGTGTGGAAAATAAACTCCCACGGCCGATTTATTTTCTTCTTCTTGTCAAGACCAGTATGTAGGGGATCTAGTTTCAGGCATTTTGTTTACGCCTGATACGTTAGGTTCATGGTTTGGCAACATCTGAACACGGTGCATTTTCATATTTATACCTCTCCTAAATGTATCCATTTGACATCAATAGGTCAAAGTGGAAAGAGTCACTCTATGTGCAACAATTTGGAATTACAGTGCCTTCAGAAAGTATTCACACCCCTTGACGTTTTCAACATTTTGTTGTGTTACAGCCTGAATTTAAAATGGATTAAACTGAGATTGTCCATTAATTACAAATGAAAAGCTGAAATGTCTTGAGTCAATAAATGTTGGACCTCTTTGTTATGGCGAGCCTAAATAAGTCAACATTTGCTTAACAAGTAACATAATAAGTTGCATGGGCTCACTCTGTGTGCATAATAGTGTTTAACATTCTTTTTTTATGACTACCTCATCTCTGTATCCCACACATACAATTATCTGAAAGGTCCCTCAGTCGAGCAGTGAATTTCAAACACAGATTCAACCACAAAGACAAGGCTTTCCAATGCCTCGCAAAGAAGGGCACCTATTGGAAGATAGGTAAAAAAAATGTTTTAAAAAAACTGACAAATCCCTTTGAGCATGGTGAAGTTGTTAATTACACTTTGGATAGTGTATCAATACACCCAGTCACTACAAAGATACAGGCGTCCTTCTTAACTCAGTTGCCGGAGAGGAAGGAAACCGCCCAGGGATTTCACCATGAGGCCAATGGTGATCTTAAAACAGTTACAGAGTTTAATGGTTGTGACAGGAGAAAAGTGAGGATGGATCAATAACATTGTAGTTACTCCACAGTACTAACCTAATTGACAGAGTGAAAAGAAGGAAGCCTGTACAGAATAAAAATGTTCCAAAACGTGCATCCTGTCACGTGCATCCTGTCACAAGTCACTAAAGTAATACTGAAAATAATGTGGCAAAGCAATTAACTTCTTGTCCTGAATACAAAGTGTTATGTTTGGGGCAAATGCAATATAACACATTACTGAGTACCACTCTCCAAATGTTCAAGCTTAGTGGTGGCTGCATCATGTTGGTGGGTATGCTTGTAATCGTTAAGGACTGAGGAGTTTTTCAGGATAAAAAAGAAACTGAATGGAGCTAAGCAAAGGCAAAATCCTAGAGGAAAATCTGGTTTGGTCTGCTTTCCACCAGACGCTGGGAGATTCACCTTTCAGCAGGACAATAACCTAAAACACAAGGCTAAATCTACACTGGATTTGCTTGCGAAGAATACAGTGAATTCACACCCCTTGACATTTTCGACATGTTGTTGTGTTACAGCCTGAATTTAAAATGGAATAAATTGAGAGTGGCCGAGTTACAGTTTTGACTTAAATCTACTTGAAAATCTATGCCAAGACCTGAAAATGGTTGTCTAGCGATGATCAACAACCAATTTGACAGAGCTTGAAGAATTTTCTAAAAGAATAATGGGCAAATATTGCACAATCCAGGTGTGGAAATCTCTAAGAGACTTTCACGGAAAGACTCACAGCTGTAATCGCTGCTAATGGTGCTTCTACAAAGTATTGACTCATGGGTTTGAATACTATTTCATTTTCAATAAATGTCCTAAAAATCTGTTTTCACTTTGTCATTTCGGGGTATTGTGTGTGGGTGTGGGAAAAAATGTATTCAATCAATATTGTGTTCAGGCTGTAACACAACAAAATGTGGAGTAAATCAAGGGGTATGAATACTTTCTGAAATCACTGTATAGTGTAGTGTACAATGCACTGCTGAAATACCTGGGTTGTATATAACAACATATTCCACTCATTATCCGAATTTCATTGATACGCTGTAAGATGACAAATTCCAATCAGAGAGGCAGGCGATTCTGTATCAGTTGACGAGTCACGTAGAAAAAGTGATCTTGTACAATGTTGCATGGGGCAGAAATGGAATAATGGCTGCTTTACAATAGGCTACCCCTATTGCTGATGAATTGCTAATGAAACTGTAAGACTGACATATTTGTCAGTATGCTCACAACTTGCCATTGGATACAAATACTGCATGGATAAATACAGTAAAATAGTGTATGGAAAATTATATTTACCATCTATGATTCTTTCTATTCAACACTTCAAGAATAAGTTTTAAAATGTGTGTCTTGTATTTTTTGCTATTAGAGTAAATGGTCATTAAAATGACAAAATGATGTATTGGTGACTAAATGAAATGTGCTCATGTTATTTCACTAAAAACTTTGATTTTGCTTAACTGACCTTTTCCTGCAGTGGGCTAAATCAGCGTCCCACTGTGTTTCTTGGTGGTCTTAAACAAATATACTTTCTCACACACATGGTTATGGGCTTAAAAAAATAAGACATATGTACCATGTCCGATATAGAGTTGAAATGTCATACATTTTGAGTTTGCATCCCAATATTACACTTTATATACATCACAGAAGACTGAAATATAACAAAACCGTTTGACATAGAAACACTGGATTTTCAGGTTATTTTTTATCATGAAATTATGAAAAATATTCAAAAAATTTCACCCATGAGACCACTAGGTCATTTGACTGCTAGAAAGGGCTACATGAATCAGTAGTTAAAGATGAGTAAAACCCAGATGAATACACACTCAAAGGATCTGAACATAAGCTAGGGTGCATCACAAATGTTATCAGTTTAAAATGTTGCACTTTGAGTTTAGAAAATTCACCAAAATACTTGTGAAAATAGCACCAAAGTTATTGAAAGAAAACGGTAATATGCAAGATCCCTTCGGCTCAAGACACCTTCTTTTCTACTGTTAGTGTGCTTTAACTAGTGTACACTATGCACCAACCTGATAACCAGTGCAATCTGAAATATTCTCCATGATCTTTAGTTGTATATTTATTTACCCAGGTTAGTCTCATTGAGATCAAATGTATCTTGCAAGAGAGACGTAATCTAGAACAGATAGCAGCAAGTGTTAGTGTGTGTGTTCATGTGTGTATTACAGCCCGCGGCAGTTCAGCTATCTAACCATGTGTTTATTGGCCTCTTAAAACCTCCAAGATAACTGTGTTTTGAGAACGTGGCCTACGTGGTTCAGCATTCACATTCACCACCTGACCGAGGCAGCTTGTTTCCAGCGCCTTCCAGAGAAAAGGCAGAAAGTCAAAATTACTGGAAAAAGAGGTGTGTGGAATTGGTCAGCCAAGCCTTCTCCCTCCCTCCCTCCCTCCCTCCCTCCCTCCCTCCCTCCCTCTCTCTCTCTCTCTCTCTCTCTCTCACACTCGTTCGCAAGGGGACATTTTTCTTTTGAATTTTGTTCTTTTTTTGGAACCTGTACAAACTTTCCTCTCTAACCCCCCCCCTCTCCATCCGAACATCCGCAGTCCAGCAACAATGGTAAATCTTTCAAAATCCATAATTCAAGCTCCAGCGCTCGTCTCCCCTCGTCTCCCCCTCCCCCACTCCTGGCTCTCTCTGCCTGGGTAGGGAAAACCTCACACTGCCTGAGCTGGAGGAGAGGGAGAGCGAGAGAATGAGAGGGAGAGAGAGGGGGGAAAGGGAAAGATCAAAAAGCGCGAGAGAGAGAGAGGGAGAGAGAACAAACCGAGACAAAGGGAGAGGGTAGATAGGGAGGGAGCGATGAGAGAGAGTAAAAAAGAGAGACAGAGAGATAGAGACTTAAATACTGATTCAAACCCCACATTGAAAAACAACAAACAAACATATGGCTGTGCTGCCACAGAAACAAACACCTTTGCAAATATACACTCAGGCTAGGTGCTACTGTATGCAAACAATGTTTTCATTCATACACACTTCACATTCACAGCATACAATTAGGAACCCCAGGTTTGACCAAACACACACACACACATGCACACACTCTCACTCACACACACTCATTCATTCACTGACCCACTTTTATGGTTGAGAAAGATGAAGCAAAAGGAGTGTCTAAAAAGTCTGGCTGCACAGCTGATTGGCCAACTTACTGTAAGTTGACAAATTATGTGACTGAACTGAACAAAAAGAAGAATAACTATTATGAAACTAGAGGCTGAAGAAATCTGTCTTGGCCCCCAAGACCCTTACAAACTTTTACAGATGTACAATTGAGAGCATCCTGTTGGGCTGTATCACTGCCTGGTACAGCAACTGCACCGCCCATAAACATAGGGCTCTCCAGAGGGTGGTGCGGTCTGCCCAGCACATCACTGGGACCACACTGCCTGCCCTCCAGGACACCTAAAGCATCCCATGTCACAGGAAAGCCAAAGATATAATGAAGGACATCAACCACCCGAGCCACGGCCTGTTCACCCTGCTATCATCCATAAGGTGAGGTCAGTACAGGTGCATCAAAGCTGGGACCGAGAGACTGAAAACAGCTTCTGTCTCAAGGCCATCAGACTGTTAAATAGACATCACTAGCCGGCTACCACCTGGTTACTCAACCCTGCACCTTAGAGGCTGCTGCCCTAAATACATAGACATGGAATCACTGGTCACTTTAATAATGTTTACATACTGCTTTACTCATTTCATATGTATATACTGTATTCTACTGTGTTTTAGTCAATGCCACTCTGGCATTGCTCGTCTTAATATTTATATATTTCTTAAATCAATTATTTTACTTTTAGAATTTTGTTGTGAATTGTTAGATACTTCTGCACTGTTGGAGCTAGCAACACAAGCATTTCGCTACACCCGCAATAACATCTGCTAAATATGTGTATGTGACCAATCAAATTTGATTTGATTTGAAAACAAATGATATAAAGTACTATGGAAAAAAGCTTTGGAATACATTAAATGAAATGATGGACAGAAAGACTAATTCAACTCCATCTTTCATTGAAACAGAAGGCTCATTCATCAATTATTTTTTATTGCTAATTATTTTAATGACTATTTCATCGGTAAAGTGGGCAAACTCAGGCATGAAATTCCAACAACAAACTGTGAGCCATCACATTCATACATAAAAGACCTAATAATGAAAGAAAAACTGTCATTTTTAATTCTGTAAAGTTAGTGTGGGAGAGGTGGGGAAATTATTGCTGTCCATCAATAACGAGAAACCATCTGGTATTTACAACTTAGATGGAAAACTACTGAAGATGGTGGCAGACTATATTGCAACTCCTGTTTGTCATATCTTAATCTGAGTCTGGAGAAAAGTGTTTGTCCTCAGATCTGGAGGGAAGCTAAAGTCATGCCGCTACCCAAGAATGGTAAAGAGCCCTTTACTGGTTCTAACAGCCGACCAATCAGCTTGCTGCCGGCTCTTAGCAAACTTTTGAAAAAATGGTGTTTGACCAGATACAATGCTATTTCTCTCTGAACAAATTTACTTTCATCATGCGTATAAAGAAGGGCACTCAACATGTACTGCACTGACACAAATTACTGATGATTGGCTAAAAGAAATTGATAGTAAGAAGATTGTGGGAGCTGTTTTGTTAGACTTTAGTGTGTCACCAGCATTTGATATTAACCATAATATGTTATTGGAAAAACGTATGTGTTATGGCTTTACATCCTCTAATGTATCATGGGTTGAGAGCTATTTATCCAATAGAACACAGAGGGTTTAATTTAATGGAAGCTTTTCTAATGTAAAACATGCAAAGTGTGGTATTCCGCAAGGTAGCTGTCTTGGCCCTTTACTGTTCTCTATTTTTACTAATGATCTACCACTAGCATTAGTGGAACTGACAGCATTTCAGCAACATGAAATCTTATCATAATCTGGTCATATACAGGAAGATTGACATTTATTTAATTTTTTTTACATTTTCTGACATTTTCATAGATTCTTAGAATATTTGCAATATAGAGTGGGATAGTGGCTGTGCGTTTGGACAATTAATAGATACTGCAGTAAATAAAACCTAATACAAACATCTGTCTCGTCCAGGACTGGAGTCTACACAGACGCCATAGCCAATCAGAGGCACAGTAGGCCTATATGGGAAAGGGAAAGGAAATGGAAAGGGGGATACCTAGTCAATTGTACAACTGAATGCATTCAACTGAAATGTGTCTTCCGCATTTAACCCAAACAATCCATTTACCACAAGGGCCTGCCATCATTCACCTTGAACTGGACTGTGTGTTTACAGGCAGTTGCATCAGCGCTACATTAGATCATTAGAACGCATTCGGCAAAAGCCACAAAATACACTTGAATGGATTTCTGCAAATATGTAGCTAAATACAACGGGAGTCCTCTTACATTTTGGAACTTTACAGTCCTATTGATCAAACAACCATAAAAGGGTAGGCTATCTTTCCCTATATGCACATCAACAACAACAAGATGAACAACTAATTCTAGCCAGAGCAAGATGAGCTAAAATCTAATTAAGGAACATTAGATAAACCCTCTCAAACTTTTTTCAGCTAGTTGGCTGTCAAAATTGCACTAATAGACGATGGGGAATAGCCTATTCATTCTTCTGCAGCTTGCATGCCAATGCATGTGTTGTACCAACCAAGCACCCAAGCTAACTGGCTAAAGTTGGCCAGCTTGCTAACTAGCTACTTCCAGACACAAATGAGAACACACCTCACTGATCACCGGACATATTCAGCGGGTCTTGCGGTTTCGTAAATTCATCAGTTATTCTGCGCTCTGGCACACTCAGACAAGAGTGCTCTGAAATCAGAGTAGATAGCTAGCCAGAGTGAATTTGCGAACGCAAGAGATACAGTGCATTCTGAAAATATTCAGACCCCTTCCCTTTTTCCACATTTTGTTATGTTACAGCCTTATTCTAAAATGGACATTTTCCTCGTCAATCTATACCCCATAATGAAAAGTGAAAACTGTTTTTTAGAAATGTTTGCAAATGTATTTAAAAAAATTAAAACCAGAAATACATTATTTACATAAGTATTCAGACCCTTTGCTAGGAGACTCTAAATTGAGCTCAAGTGCATTCTGTTCCCATTGATAATAGGACATGATTTGGAAAGGCACACACCTGTCTATATGGGTCCCACAGTTGACTTTGTCAGGGCTCCAGAGTTCCTCTGTGGAGATGGGAGAATCTTCAAGGACAACCATCTCTGCAGCACTCCACCAATCAGGCCTTTATGGTAGAGTGGCCAAATGGAAGCCACTTCTCAGTAAAAGGCACAGCCCGCTTGAAGTTTGCCAAAAGGCACCTAAAGGACTCTGACCACAAGAAACAGGATTCACTGGTCTGATGAAACCAAGATTGAACTCTTTGGCCTGAATGCCAAGCGTCACATCTGGAGGAAACCTGGCACAATCCCTACGTTGAAGAAAGGTGGTGGCAGCATCATGCTGTGGGGATGTTTTTCAGTGGCAGGGACCGGGAGACTAGTCAGGATCGAGGAAGAGATTAACAAAGCAAAGTACCGAGAGATCATCGATGAAAACCTGCTGCAGCGCGCTCAGGACCTCAGACTGAGGGCGAAGGTTCACCTTCCAACAGGACAACGACCCTAAGCACACAACCAAGATAACGCAGGAGTTGCTTCAGGACAAGTTTCTGAATGTCCTTGAGTGACCCAGCCAGAGACCAGACTTGAACCCGATCGAACATCTCTGGAGAGACCTAAAAATAACTGTGCAGAGACGCTCCCCATCCAACCTGACAGAGCTTGAGCGGATCTGCAGAAAACAATCGGAGAAACTCCCCAAATACAGGGGTGCCAACCTTGTAGCGTCATACCCAAGAAGACTCAAGGTTGTAATCGTTGCCAAAGGTGCTTCAACAATGTACTGAGTAAAGGGTCTGAATACTTATGTAAATGTGATATTTCAGTTTTTTTCTTTTAATACATTTTCGAAAATGTCTGAAAGCCTATTTTTGCTTTGTCATTATGGGGTATTGTGTGTAAATTGATGAGGGGGAAAAACGATTTAATACATTTTAGAATAAGGCTGTAATGTAACAAAATGTGGAAAAAGTCAAGGATTCTGAATACTTTCCGAATGCACTGTATGTGCAACTGATAGATGCAAACACACACACACACACACACTCTCTCTCTAACACACACTCAATACACACCCACACACCCTTGACTTTTTCCACATTTTGTTGTGTTACAGTTTGAATTTAAAAGAGATTAAATTGAGATTATTTGTCAATGACCTACCATACCCAATAATCTCAAAGTGGAATGATATTTTATACATTTTCTGTTTAAAAATTATTGACTCAATAAGTTTTCAACCCCTTTGTTATGGCAAGCCTAAATATGTTCAAGAGTAACAATTTGCGTAAAAGGTCACATAAGAAGTTACACTCTGTGTGCAAAAATAGTGTTTACCATGATTTTTTAATGACTACCTCATCTCTGTACCCAACACATACAATTATCTGTAAAGTCCCTCAGTCGACCAGTGAATTTCAAACACAGATTCCACCACAAGGACCAGGGAAGTTTTCCAATGCCTCGCAAAGAAAGGCACCTATTGGTATCTGGGTAAAAAGAAAGCAGACATTGAATATCCCTTTGAGCATGGTGAAGTTGTTAACTACACTTTGGATGGTGTATCAATACACCCAGTCACTACAAAGATACAGGCATCCTTCCTAACTCAGTTACCAGAGAGAAAGGAAACCGCTCAGGGATTTCACCATGAGGCCAATGGTGACTTTAAAACAGTTACAGTTTAATGGTTGTGACAGGAGAAAACTGAGGATGGATCAATAACATTGTAGTTACTCCACGATACTAACCTAAATGACAGAGTGAAAAGAAGGAAGCCTGTACAGAATAAAAATGTTCCAAAATGTGCATCCTGTTTACAACAAGGCACTAAAGTAATATTGAATGTGGCAAAGCAATTCACTTTTTGTCCTGAATACAAAATGTTATGTTGGGGAAAATTCAATACAACACATTACTGAGTACCACTCTCCATATTTTCAAGCATAGTGGTGGCTGCATCATGTTATGGGTATGCTTGTAATCGTTAAGGACTAGGGAGTTTTTCAGGATAAAAAATAAATGCAATGCACAGCACAGGCAAAATCATAGCGATAAACCTTGTTCAGTCTGCTTTCCACCAGACACTGGGAGATTAATTTACCTTTCAAATCAAATCTAAATGTATTGTTCACATACACATATTTAGCAGATGTTATTGCGGGTGTAGCGAAATTCTTGTTTATTTTTTATGTCTTTCAGCTGTATGTAATATCATAAAAAACATTCTGGGCTAATAATGCAAAAAAAAACGAAATACTGCAAAGTTGCTAGAGCTGCCATATCAGTCGGTGCCATCTTGACAGGACAATAACCTAAAACACAAGGCCAAATCTGCACTGTAGTTGCTTCGAAGAAGACAGAGAATGTTCCTGAGTGACCTAGTTACAGTTTTGACTTAAATCTACAAAGAAAATCTATGGCAAGATCTTAAATGGTTCTAACAATGACCCACAACCAATTAGAATTTTGACAAGAATTATGAGCAAATGTTGCAAAATCCAGGTTTGGAAAAACTCACAACCTAGAAAGACTCACAGCTGTAATCACTGCCAATGGTGCTTCTACAAAGTATTACCTGAGGGGTGTGAATACTTACGTAAAGGACATATTTCTGCCTTTTCAATAGATTTGCAAAAAAAAAATGTAAAACATGTTTTCACATGGTATTGTGTGTAATGGATGAGAAAACAATATATGTAATTCATTTTGAATTCTGGCTGTAACACAACAAAATGTGAAATAAATCAAGGGATATGAATACTTTCGGGAGACACTGGAATATTTAAGTCTGGAATGTCTACATGTTCATGTTTTTAAATGTATATAAATTGTAAAGTATTTTTGTCTGTAATTATGTGTCAGATTACAGTAAGACTAACTGTCGCCATTGGCGTCAGCTAATGGGGATCCTAAATAAAATCTGAATTTCTCGTACACACACACACACACACTAGAACCCCCACACACACACTCTCCCAGACGGTGGCGTGGGACCAGCGGCCCTCCCTGGCTGTGTCTGTCTGCTCCACGTGTCTGAGCTGTCCTTGGGTTTCCGGCCCTCTTTGAGAGGCCTCTGATTTATGGGACAGATCTCGCTGTGTGTGTGTGTGTGTGTGTGTGTGTGTGTCTATGTGTGTGTGTGTGTGTGTCTACGTGTGTGTCTACGTGTGTGTGTGTCTACGTGTGTATCTATGTGTTTGTGTCGTCAATGTGTGTGTCTGTACGCGAGTGTGCACGGTGCGGCCCTGTGTGTGCATATGTGCGTGTGTGTGAGCTGTGAATGCGCGCTGTCTGTCCATGCCAAATTTGTCTCGTGTTACTCTCCCAGGCCGCACAGCTTTGCACAAGCCCCCAAGTTATAATTCTGCAGACAGCCCTCAACTGGTTCCAGACCAACAGCTCTACCACTGGCTTTTGTATAGGGCTCGCATTGAGAGATGGGTGTTAGGGACAGTGTGTGTGTACGTGTGTGTGCGTGCATGTATATTCGTCTGCTCGTGTGTGCACCTACGTATTGTGTTAATGTGTTTTTCTCCATGTCTGCTTACGTTTATGCGTGTTTCACTCATCTGGGCCCTTTCGCTGTCCACCCGCTGTCCTCTCTCTCCAGTCTCTTCCTCTCTCCCCACTCTCTCTCAATCTCCAACGTCGTAACAAGCCAGCCGTCTCATAACGAATTTGACCCTCACTAATGACCACCTGTTTGTTGTCGGGGAAACGTGCTGGGGCCAGCGCCTGTGTTGGTTAACGTGATTACCGGACAAACAATGGGGGCAGACGGGGTCAGGAGACAACAGACGAGCCATCAAAGGAACCCATTGGTTTAATGATGTTTCGTGGTCCCTCCATCCCCTTCATCCTACTAACTCTGGCAGGGAGCGAGGGGGCATTGAAGGCATTGAAATGGAACACCAGCAGAACCAGCAACACCAACTGTCTGTCTCTTTTGTCTGTGAGAGAAGGCAGGACTTGGTTATTTATAGAGATTTTAACAGACTGGACTGGGCAGAAAGAGAGGGACTGGACAGGCTGGATGGGACCCATGGAGAGGAATACAGGGAAGGGAGGGATACAGGGACAGTTCTCTGGCATAGAGTGGTGTAGTGTCCCATGGGATGGTTCATTCAGCAATCCACAGAGCTCGATCGCTGTTTGTCTCTCGCTGTCTTTTTCTTTCTCTCCCTTGCTCTCTCCATCATTCTGTCGCTCACTCTCTTTTGCTCTCGCTCTCATATACAGCACATGGGTGAAATCCATCTTCCATTTATATTTCTCTCTCTCTCTCACTCTCTCTGTCTCTCTCTCTCGCTCTCTATCTCTCTCTCTCTCTCTCTCTCTCTGTGTAACCCAGGGTGAGAGATGTACAGTGGAGAAAATGTGGCCACCATGTCAAAAGCCCAGAGCTGGAGAGCCAAGCAGGCAGGCAAAGTCAAGAGAAGAATAAGGTCAAGATGAATACCAAGGCTGTATCCTAAATGGCACCCTATTCCATAGATAGTGCACTACTTTTGATCAGAGCCCTAGGCTGGGATGAGGGCAGATTCACGTAGGAAGTCCTATTAAAATCAATGAGAAAAACCCAGGATAATGGCCAAAGGAAGTGGGCTATTCAGGACCTAGCCCTAATCCACTGGTGCTCTATAATTCAGTTACATTTTTTATGACCAAAAAAGATATGATAAAAAGAACATGTATTGTCATTATGTAATAAATGCAATATAATCCACATATATGAATTTTATGAGAAAGAGCCAGGATAAAGGCCAAACGTTAATGCACTAGTGGGCTATAATTCAGTTCCACTCTGATATATAGTGTTATATGATATAAAATATAATACAAATAAAATGATAGAGCTTCCATTTCCCATTTATGGCAATAGATAATAGTCTTATAGCCAATAGAGCATTTTATTGGTCAGAATATATTGTGTATAACAAATACAGCCTATTGTCCTATTTAAACCAGGCACTGTGTAGGCAACTTCTTATTTCTTTGTTTGAAAATTGGCCAAACCGCTTCCCTCCATTTTAAAACAACTCTGCCAAATCGAATGATAATGATCCTTTTTTCCATAAAACATCATTTTCATGAATCCACTCCCTTGCCGCAGAGGAGGAGGCAGCCGCCGTTTGCGCTGGATAAATGAAAAGCCCCATTACTCCCTCCCTCTCTCACTGCACCACCTCCGGAAAATTAAAATTCAATCAAAATAGGCAAATTTGCTCCCCCACAGGACACCATTGAGAGGAGCGTGCGCCGTGGCGTAAGGTACTCCAATCAATGGCCTTGTTCCCTCCTCACAGACCGACCAGGAACTCACCATTTGCATGACACAGGAGGGTGTTCGGCTCATACACACACAGACACGCACACACGATACGCGCACACATACACACACACGGAGGATATCTGGCACCTCCAGGAAAGGAAGCGATCACGTACATAAGTTTCCATTGAGCTACGCTTTAAACCAACTTATAGCAGGGCTGATGTGGTCTGGTTCAAATCTGCAGTGGGCAGATAATGGATTTTGAATGGTGTGTGTGTGTATGTGTGTGTGCGTGCGTGCATGGGCTCTGCTACAGACACTGAAGGGCAGACGCATGGTTTCTTTCTCTCTCTCCCTCTCTTTCTCTCCTTCTCTTTCCCTCTTCTTCATCTCCTGCACGCTCTGCGGCAGCCAAGTGCTCAATACGCTATCGACTGGCTCACCGTGGCAACCTGCAGAATTCCGCCGCCTCCCCACAAGCCTGGCAGCCTGTCCATCGACCCCCCCCCCTCCCCCCCTCCCTTCCTCTCTCCATCCCTGCTTCCCATCCCCCACTCACAGCTCCAGGGAAGCGATGACGTGGGGGCTTCTTGCTTGGGAAAGAAAAAAAGAGGGAGAGAGAGAGAGAGAGGGAAGAACAGAGAGAGAGCGAGAAAGAGAGAGACTCCCTCCTCACCGCAGTAACGGTGACAATGGCACTAGGAGAGCCATTTCAGAGCAATGAGCCAGAAAACGCAGCCCCACTGCTGCCATTCATTCTGCTAAGCGTCACACTCACTACAGTCTATGGCACCACAATACAATTAATCTATCAAATAGATCTAATATACAGAATACAACACCTGAATGAGATCCATATGATAAAAACAGCTGTATCTACTGTAGCTAACGTATTACATCTAATAGGACTGAATTTAATATTACATTGAATATTCAAATTTTAGCACCAGCTCCTCTGGTTCCCCCCCCCCCCAAAAAAAATCTAATGTTAAGCATGTCAATGGAAATGGAAATCTAAAGCATTGCATCAAAACATACTGGATAAGTTCACATTAATGTCATATCCAAGTAGGAGAGCATGTAACGGACTTGATTTGCTTCCACCTCAGTAACCAACGTTAGCCAGCTAGCTAGCTAGCTTCCCCAATTAGCTTCCCTAAACTGAAAGGATATTCCATTTCAAATCGGCCCCAGGTCATCCATCTTGGATGAGTTTCCCCCCCGAAATGAGAACAGCATGGCGTTAAGACGGTTGCTAATCATTGTGTTGGGCTAATAATAATCCTTCCTCAATGGTTGCCGTCAGCAGCACTCGGCTGGACCTGGCTGGACAGCCAGTGTGATGGCACAGCCTAATCATCCCCCATCGGGCCCTGTCAGGGTGGCTGCAGGCCGCTCTTAACATTTAGACACACTCACAGGCACATAGAATACACTCCTAGACCCACACTCCTCAGCGTAAGATCCCCCCTCCCCCCCCTCTTCTCCCTCTCTCTCTCTCAAATGACTACTGGTGCCTGTCAGGGTCTCTCTTTTTCAATTTCTCTCTCTCTTTCTCTCTCTCTCTGTCACTTCTGGATTCACTAGGATACCATCATGGCTAGAGGGATGTTGGGGGATCTCCAGTGGTGGATCTTGAAACTCTCAGTCCAGCCTAGGCGACAGGTTAGAGCGTTGGGCCAGTAACCGAAAGGTTGCTGGATCAAATCCCCGAGCTGACAAGGTAGAAATGTGTCGTTCTGCCCCTGAACAAGGCAGTTAACCCACTGTTCCCCGGTAGGCCGTCATTGTAAATAGGAATTTGTTATTAACTGACTTGCCTAGTTAAATAAAGGTTCAATAAAATGTTAAAAAGCCTATATATATGTCCAGACTGGTGTATACTAATGTAGTACTCACTTCCAGTTGTTTGCTCTCATATTTTGGACAGGGTGGCGACCATACAGTAGTGACAGGGGAATGAGGATTATAGAGCTCTGTGGAGGTTTCTAAAATTCCCTTCAGAGGTTTTTAAAGCTCTGCAAGATCCATATGGCAGTAGGTCATCTTGGCCCAGGTAGAACCTTTTTAGAAAAGGGTTCTTAAAGAGGTCTTTGGGGGGTTCTTCGCTAGGTGAAATGGTTCTTCTTGGAACCAAATGGCTTCTACCTGGAACCAAAAAAGGGTTATCATACAAGGTCTGCCGATGAACCCTTTTTGAACCCTTTTTTTCTAACTGTGCCTGCCTTCCTGGTCTGTCTGTTTGCCTGCTCTCTCGACATGTCTATCTGCCTACCCAGCCTGTCTGCCCATCCTTGCCCAGTCTGTCTGTCTTCCCAGCCATGGCCAGTCTGTTCTTCTCACCCCGTCTGGCCCTCTATCACCAGCACCACTCTCTCACTGGGCCTCTTCCAGACCCCGACAGGCAACACAAATGGCGTCTGTGGCGCTCCCTGCCAGACACATGATTAGGGGCGGTTAACATTTGCCATCAGAGGTGCGATATTATAGTGGACCAAGACCAGGGACTCACTCCCTTTCTGCCAACTAACCCCACCTGGCTGCCAGTGAACCGATACATCACACCAACGACCACAAACGTCCACACAACCAACAGGAGCTTTTTATAGTCTTCTTTTTACTCTAATAGTTGACGTTCGCTTTTATTGTTCTGGTGCTTAAAGGATCCGAGCTACCATGGAAGCAGAAGAAGCCGTTTGAACGTCACGAAGAGCGAGGGGGGTCGTAAAACCGCGAAAGGCGCGGTCAATATTCCGATTGATGAACTGGTTTAATCTGGTGTGGCCGTGTGGAGTCAGAGAGGGAGAGAGAGTAGAGAGGGATGAGAGAGGTAGGCGGAGAGAGAGAGAGAAAGACAGACAGACGCAGAGAGAGGAGAGAGAGGGACGGAGAGATAGAGTACGTCACTAGTCCCTGTCAGAACCGAAGCAGAGGGGAGAGAAAAAGAAGAAAAAACATGAATAGAACATTCTCAACTGTGAGTCAGCTGACTGTTCAAAAGTCATGACTGTTACCTGCCTCTGACGTCCTGAGCTGCTCCGTAGACTCCCAACCAATTACTCTGCCTGTTCTAAGGAGAGTGTTGAGTCATAGTGACATCGTGGCTCTCTCCCCTGATGTGTGGAGAGACGTAAACAACTTGCGTCGTGACTGGTGAAGGCTGCTGGGAAGGCTGCTGTTTGACGTTACTAAAATGGCCCTCTGGCATAAAGGCCATTACGAATGAGTCATATATGTGTTTATTCATTTTAGAGCTTTGTGATGGTCCTTATTATGCATGACTGAATATCAGAGCCGATATTTCTTGAATAACCGGAATATTGAAGGTCAATAGAGATATTCATCACTCACAGTGGCACATTTGATTCTTTATTCCCATAAGAATGTGCCCCAACCTGGAAATTATTAATTTCGTAATTGAAAGTAAGGATTACTATGTGGGTGGAGGACTTAAATGATTGATTTGAATAAAAGTCACTGATCCTATTGACGAAGACCTCCATTGACAGCCACTTGTTTGGTCTTCCAAATCGTGATAGTTTATAATAGTTTAACAGGTGTCATTAATTCCACCTAATTAGCATATACATGGTGTAAATATTATGTTAATACCATGCTGTAGTATCCAGTTGAGTTAGTCAATGCCGAAGCCTAGACTTTGTTCTCCTGCTTCAACTCTCAAACCTTTCCTCATCCCTTCCCCCATCTGTCACATCCACCTGAGACTCTTCCTGATTTACCTGCCTGTACAGTCCCTTTCAGTTCTAAATCATTTTTATTATTCTTATCATTCTCCTCCCTTACATACTTGGACAATAAATTCCTCATTCCTGGTCCCTTCCTCTTGTGTAAACTCTCATGTCTTCTCTCCATACACACCCCGAGAGCCTACCGTTCCAGAGCCCCAGCCGTTCCAGAGCCCCAGCCGTTCCAGAGCCCCAGGCGTTCCAGAGCCCCAACCATTCCAGAGCCCCAGCCGTTCCAGAGCCCCAGCCGTTCCAGAGCCCCAGCCGTTCCAGAGCCCCAGGCGTTCCAGAGCCCCAACCGTTCCAGAGCCCCAGCCGTTCCAGAGCCCCAGCCGTTCCAGAGCCCCAGGCGTTCCAGAGCCCCAACCATTCCAGAGCCCCAGCCGTTCCAGAGCCCCAGGCGTTCCAGAGCCCCAACCGTTCCAGAGTCCCAGCCGTTCCAGAGCCCCAGCCGTTCCAGAGCCCCAGCCGTTCCAGAGCCCCAGCCGTTCCAGAGCCCCAACCGTTCCAGAGCCCCAACCGTTCCAGAGCCCCAGGCGTTCCAGAGCCCCAGCCGTTCCAGAGCCCCAACCGTTCCAGAGCCCCAGCCGTTCCAGAGCCCCAGCCGTTCCAGAGCCCCAGGCGTTCCAGAGCCCCAACCGTTCCAGAGCCCCAGCCGTTCCAGAGCCCCAGGCGTTCCAGAGCCCCAACCGTTCCAGAGTCCCAGCCGTTCCAGAGCCCCAGCCGTTCCAGAGCCCCAGCCGTTCCAGAGCCCCAGCCGTTCCAGAGCCCCAGCCGTTCCAGAGCCCCAACCGTTCCAGAGCCCCAGCCGTTCCAGAGCCCCAACCGTTCCAGAGCCCCAGGCGTTCCAGAGTCCCAGCCGTTCCAGAGCCCCAGCCATTCCAGAGCCCCAGCCGTTCCAGAGCCCCAGCCATTCCAGAGCCCCAACCGTTCCAGAGCCCCAGCCGTTCCAGAGCCCCAGCCATTCCAGAGCCACAACCGTTCCAGAGCCCCAACCGTTCCAGAGCCCCAGCCATTCCAGAGCCCCAACCGTTCCAGAGCCCCAGCCGTTCCAGAGCCCCAGCCATTCCAGAGCCCCAGCCGTTCCAGAGCCCCAGCCGTTCCAGAGCCCCAACCGTTCCAGAGCCCCAGCCGTTCCAGAGCCCCAGCCGTTCCAGAGCCACAACCGTTCCAGAGCCCCAACCGTTCCAGAGCCCCAGCCGTTCCAGAGCCCCAGCCATTCCAGAGCCCCAACCGTTCCAGAGCCCCAACCGTTCCAGAGCCTACCGTTCCAGAGCCCCAGCCGTTCCAGAGCCCCAGCCGTTCCAGAGCCCCAGGCGTTCCAGAGCCCCAACCATTCCAGAGCCCCAGCCGTTCCAGAGTCCCAGGCGTTCCAGAGCCCCAACCGTTCCAGAGCCCCAGCCGTTCCAGAGCCCCAGCCGTTCCAGAGCCCCAGGCGTTCCAGAGCCCCAACCATTCCAGAGCCCCAGCCGTTCCAGAGCCCCAGGCGTTCCAGAGCCCCAACCGTTCCAGAGTCCCAGCCGTTCCAGAGCCCCAGCCGTTCCAGAGCCCCAGCCGTTCCAGAGCCCCAGCCGTTCCAGAGCCCCAACCGTTCCAGAGCCCCAGGCGTTCCAGAGCCCCAGCCGTTCCAGAGCGCCAGGCGTTCCAGAGCCCCAACCGTTCCAGAGTCCCAGCCGTTCCAGAGCCCCAGCCGTTCCAGAGCCCCAGCCGTTCCAGAGCCCCAACCGTTCCAGAGCCCCAGGCGTTCCAGAGCCCCAGCCGTTCCAGAGCCCCAAACGTTTCAGAGCCCCAGCCGTTCCAGAGCCCCAGCCGTTCCAGAGCCCCAGGCGTTCCAGAGCCCCAGGCGTTCCAGATCCCCAACCATTCCAGAGCCCCAGCCGTTCCAGAGCCCCAGGCGTTCCAGAGCCCCAACCGTTCCAGAGTCCCAGCCGTTCCAGAGCCCCAGCCGTTCCAGAGCCCCAGCCGTTCCAGAGCCCCAGCCGTTCCAGAGCCCCAACCGTTCCAGAGCCCCAACCGTTCCAGAGCCCCAGGCGTTCCAGAGCCCCAGCCGTTCCAGAGCCCCAACCGTTCCAGAGCCCCAGGCGTTCCAGAGTCCCAGCCGTTCCAGAGCCCCCGCCGTTCCAGAGTTAGCACACCTGATTCAACTTGTTAATAAACACAATAATAAAAACCTCTGGAATTTTAACAATATAATATGGCTATTAAACCAGAATAGAAAAACCTGTATGGTTCTACAAAGAGCCTATGAGATGATTGAGAAAGGTTCTTTATAGAACCATTTTCCATAAAGGTTCTATAAAGAACCATTCAAAAAATAGTTCTATACAGTCTCAAAAAGGGTTCTAACCATAGCGAAATCATTTTTTGGAGCTACATAGAACCTTTTTTTAATGGTTCTTTATAGAACCTTAGGAAAGTGTTCTGTATAGCACCATACAAGTTCCAATTAGAATCTCATGAGCATTATTCTTTATAGAACCTTCAAATTAAGGTTGGTTACAAGCCAAAGAACCCATATATGACACTATATCGAACCATTTGTTTTGAGTGTGTATTTTTTATTTTGTGTATTCATTTTGCTCAATACATTTAGTTGAAATCCCATTTGACATATAGAGCCTATGAAGTACATGTCAGGCATTCAATTAGTTGTTTTATAAAAGCTTGACGTATATAATAGAGGATTTACTTGAAAGGAGGGCATATCACACTACAAGTCTTCTCAAATTCTTTATACAATCTGGCTGTTCATCCCAACAACCATGGCAACTGTAACCTAAATGAAATAGATCACTCAGTCCATTGTAACCTATTTGGTATACCTTGTGCTATCAGGAACATCATTCTCTATCAAGACAAATGAATGACTTTGAAAGTCCTTTATGCAAACTGTAATTTAAAGTTAAGAGGAAATTGTGTAGGCTATTTTCAGTCTCATGTGTGGTCATCATTCTATGTAAGAATGGAAATCTCCAATAAAACATTGAACCTGAGTTTCACATAGGTTTATTATAGTGAGATGAATCATGGTTATCTCTGTGGGTTAGAGGTTCATCAGTGATGACTTCATAAGAAATGCCCCTAATAAACATCGAATTACTGTAGTTTTGGAATGACTGGTTGCAGTTATGACGTGCTGCAGGCCTAGTCTATGATATAATTGTTCCTCAAATTGGCCATGTAGATCCCTTTGCTGGATTTTTTTATAAGTGACATTGAGCTTTCGGTTGCTGAAAGGGTCAGTTCACGTGTCGGGTTATTCTCCGAACTGAATGAGCATCGTATGGAGTTTGCATGGACATGATAACATATTAATTAGACTGCACGTGCATCGCGTTCCCTTGAACCTTTGAAACATGTGCCATGCGCAAGTTGAAAGACAGTGAAGTGGAAATGATGTGTTGGTGTCCATTTTTATCATTCCAATTACATCCATTGTTACATCTTTAACTGATATGGCTCATAAATTGTAATATTACGCATAGCCTATACAAGATAGGTGATACGACAGTCAGCCTTTTGGTGACATACAAATATGATTTTCCCATGGGCATATCAAGGGTCAGGTGTCATTGGAGAATACTGTATCTACTAAAAAAGATGGCAAAACTTCGTTTCAAATGGTTTTCATCCAAATAAGTGTATTTGAGTATTGTGGCCCTTGCAGTCAACGGTATGCCTCATTATTTATTTCGAAGAAGATTGCGAATGTTACAGAATTGCTGTTTTTTGTGACCGCTCAAAGCTTGCTGCTCGAGCCACAATGACAATGCTTTGTGGTCTTTCCTTTGAACCTACTGAAAAATAATGAATGTTTTGATAACGAGCGTGAGTATGGGAGTGAATTTGTGCGCAAATACTCTTGTGAATCTGGTCGTTCAACTAGTTCATGTGATATTTGTCTGGCGTTTTGAGCTCATTGCCTTATAAGGAAAGGAAGTCGTGCCTGTCTGCAATAGGCTGAACGTTGCCGCCTGCATGAACTGTTCTCCTTTAACCCTTGAGCTGCTGAATTTTATTTAGGTTTAAAATGATACTCGACGCTCGCGCCTTTATACCGAAAACATATAACGAAATAAATAACAATGTAGACAAATACCAAATAATTTCACAATGTGTAAGGCTTATACAATATAACAGATCATTTGACAAGCCAAATCTACGTGTGTATGTGTGTGTGCACGCGCGCGTGCGTGTGCGGTGACTATAGCCTTCTGTCAACATGTCCAATCTTTTTTCATGTTTCAAAAAGACAGCGGGCATAAGACACACACGAACCACCACCAGCGGCAATAACTGTGCTGTTGTAAGGTGCAAAAAAAGCAAACACACATTACGTTCCCTCTTCTATGTGCCAGAGGTAGGCCCATGCGTCTATCGCCCAAGTGATAACGCAGCGGCTGGTGTCCGTCAAAGTCGGATGGCAGAAATAAACGCGGTGGAAGAAATGCCAACCGGGTTTAAGACTAACTGATGTGACCTACATATCTCTGACACAACCACGGGCCATTGATGTGCAATGAAAATTCACTAGATGCCCCGTACCGCGACACTGGCGCTCGAAAAGGGCTTTACATATGACCTTGTATTAAGAAGGACAGATAATATGGATGGAGAGGGTAGATATTTATGGAAAATGCCTACCAGCACGACGCAGCCTTGCTCAGCCATTGGTTATGGTAGCCAAGTCACTAAGGCGAATAGCAAAGCTCACGTCCATGGATATTCTTTCAAAGATCCCTGTGTGAAGTCTTTGGAAAAAGATGAATAATAATATGGGAAACCCATATTACAGTCATCACAATCATATGAGGGTGATGATGGTTATTATTAGTATAATGTGTAAATTAGATTGGGGAGTGATTAATACGATCTTCTATACCTTAATTAGCTGCACATCATGTTTCAGTGTGCATAATGTTTGTTTTCTATCGTGGTTAAATGCTCAAGGTACCATTTATTGTATCATTCAGTTGTGGGCTACATAGGGCCTACCAGGTGTGGGACCCAAAAGTTGAATTTCAGTAGGCCTATTGATGATGAGTCACTCACACAATGACATTCACATCATTTACCCATCGGTTTCAGCCTTTAAGGAAACCATGGGTGTGTCCTTTAGAAATATCTACCATACACTTGTGACACTTGTGAAAACGTTAATGAATACGTTAACAAATAGGCTACATTCATTCAAATAGATCAAAGGAAATGGGCATGGAGCATAGACAATGGTAGCCTTGATAATTTTTTTTCATGATTTGGATGACATGCGTAAAAGGCAAATATTCAGTTACAATTCCCAATTTGACATATCATAACACAATATTATACTTTTCATAGCACCCTCTTGCAGTTCCATTTCACCCTACACATCCATGGGCTAAAGCATGAAACTGCCCCAGCCCCCAGAAGCGCCTCCTCCTCCTGACGTCACATCAATGGCTCTTTGCATGAACAGTTTTCTGCGACCCCTTCTCGTGTGCAAAGCCAAACGTATCGCACTGCCACTGCCAACGAATTCCGACTGGAGTGAGAGGGAAAGAGAGGGAAGATCGGAGAGAAGGGATATCTCCCGTATCAATTTGAACGTCGGAGAAACAGCACAAAAGCGGGCAGGGTGACATTTTCTACAGGCATTGGAAGAGAAACCTTCCCTTTGCATCGAATATGGAGCTACCCGCCGCGGGAGAGCACGTCTTTGCGGTGGAGAGCATCGAGAAGAAGCGGAATCGAAAGGTTTGAAAACACTTCAAATATATGACTGCTCAATATCCAAAAACAGGGTTCTTTGGTATCACTATACAATATATTGCGTAATTGATGGAAGTAAATTATGTTGTTGTTGTGTTTTTGCAGATAGACTATAATGTCAAAGAACCGCTAATAATCAAATTAACCAATATGTTCTCTCATCTGCGTATAGGGGAGGATGGAATACCTAGTCAAGTGGCGAGGATGGTCTCCAAAGTAAGTTAGCTTTTAAAATACTATAGCATACTTTAGTACTACCTTAGTAATGCAAATTAATATTTCAAGTTTTCAAGTGTGTGTGTGGCGGGTGCGTCTTTGCGCGCGTTGAAGCGAATGTTTGATTCGATCGATGGAGCTTAGGATGCCATCACTAATTGATGTGTTAAGCGAAAATTAAGGTAACGTGGGGTAACTAGCCTCCGATTAACATTTTCTAGTAATTAACTCTTAAAAGCTCAAATCTAGGTATCTTATTTAAGTTAAATAAATCAAATATTGAAACAAAATGGCATTGCACATCTCACTATTAATATCCTCACTATGACGAGGTTTTGATGTAAGGTTCCTCTTTTAATTTTCACACCAAATCATGTCCAAATGCTACAGTATATAAAGAAAATGACTGTATCTCAATGAAGTTATTTGTAGATGATTTTGACATGATTTGGACATGCTAATGTAGGTACCATTGACTTGCATTGGATTGCCCTAATGGTATATCTATAAAAAGTGTATAGATCTAACGTAATTTGAATATCTATGTAAGTTTTTCTAAATGACGATGATTTAGATCATTAGATCGACCTTACCTCAGAATCGTTTTGTTAGAGTGACTTAAAAAATGTAGATTAGACAGGTGACAAAGTGGTTTCTGTGAGAAATATAGGGGGGCAGTTACCCCGGGGACTTATTACCCCACGTTACCCTAATCGCCCTCATAATTCCCATAGAGTTAATGCTTGTGTTGACTTTGTGAAGTATACTTCCTTATTAACACTTTATAATGACCTATTTCCAGAGTATAGGCTACACTTTGCTCTTACTTTATTACACATTTATCAATAATGTTTATGTTTTGATGTAGGCCTATTTGGTCAAGACTGACTGATAACTGTTAACAGCTAACCTGATTACAGAAGGTGCCTGGCTACTTTACAATGGATTCTGTCTGCAACCAAGCGGATGACGGCCACATTTGATATATGGTTGTTGTTTGGTTGATAGAAGGCGACCTCTGTTGATGTTGATATTAATGTCTCTCTCTCTCTCTCTCTCTCTCTCTCTCTCTCTCTCTCTCTCTCTCTCTCTCTCTCTCTCTCTCTCTCTCACACACGTTCTGTCTTAATAGATATAACACGTGGGAACCAGAAGAAAACATTCTCGACCCGCGGCTGCTTGACGCTTTCCAAAACAGGTGAGTTTGACAGACTCGATTTGACGTGATAACCCTGCGTAGTCAATGGGGGGGGGGGTGCTCTGTGCGTTTGTCTGTGCGTGTGCGCGCATAGCGCACAACTTCTATCTCGTGGTGTGCGTAAAATGTGGCCTAATTGAATTACATTTTCCTATGGCAATGTTAAAACTTTTCAAAGCCCTAAAAAGGGCTTTTCTCGGTAGGCCTATAATAACAGTAGGTCTAAAAAGTGCTTATCTCAGTAGGCCTATAATAACAGTAGGCCTACACAGTGACCACACAAATCGGATTTGAATTTTTTTTGTAAAGATTGCGTATGACTGTTACAATTTTGTGGTCGACCATATCGGACATTGAATTGTCCCTATGTGATATTCTTAGGCCTATAACAATAGATTGATTGATTTTAGTTTGCCCATACCACAATAGGCTATCATCTTTCACAGGCTATATGCTTATGCAGACACCAGGGCCAAACATTCCTCGACTGCATGCTTTGTCTTGTCCCCCCATCCCCGCTTCATCTCAGCATGTATTGGACGAGGAAGGCACCGAGAACAACATTAGATAGACAAAAAGTGCACAAGTAATTGGTAATAGTAATTAGTAATAGGCGATATCCCTGTAACAACCGTAGAAGCATCCGCTTGAAGCCACCGTGTGCCTTTTCAAGATGCCTTGTTTGCTTGACAAGCGTTACTGTTAACCGGTAATTGCTAAACCTCATGTGGGGGTTTTCTGGACGTGAACACACAACCACAACTGCACTATGGCGCAAAAACCATGCAGTGACTCGGCCTGTGTTCGGGTTTGCTGTCATTCTCTCCCGCAGTGTGCGCAAACCAGCTTTTAAAAGAGACAGGTTACTCAGTAGGGAAAATGTTGACGGAGGGCGGTGTCTGTTTTCGCCATGATCTCTGTCTCTGAACGGTGGAGTTTTTTATTGTAGCTAATTACGTGACTCTCCAGGGGGCATCGCCGGGCAGAGTACCAGGCTATGAAAATATACGGAGTCGCCACCGTAATTAGATGTGCGCAAGGAGGAAAGGGGGGTGACATCAGTACTCATTGGGTATTGAATTACTGCTCTAGAGTAAGCATGGAAAACAGTTTGCTATAGGAAAAATATCCCATCCACCCGTTACATAGTCTATAGATGTGTAGTTAATTCAGACCCTGACTCTATTCCTTCCTTATATGGATTGAATGTTGAACTAAAAACTATTCATTCCATGTTGAAATTATTATTGGAGTAATGCAGATTTAGTCAGGCCTAAACCATACCATATTTGACATGAGAAGGACTTTGATATGCAGCAATGCCTGGTAAACAAGTAATAAGGATATACGCCTGTAGGCCCTACACTACATAAAGTATGAGATTTGTAATTCATGTCTCATGGGTTCAGTTAGAGGATCTAGTGGTAAACATGTGGATGTGACTGAGAGGTATTCCACTGATGTTTCATGTCACCAATTAGGATTAAATGGTGCATGGGATTTCCCCATAAATTACTGCATTGCATTACTGTATTTCATTATTGTTAGTACATCATCATTATTGTGGATGGTTTGAGTGACATGGTGGTGTTTTCTGTCTTTCACAGGGAGAGATACGAGCAGCTTATGGGATATCGCAAAAGAGGGCCAAAGCCAAAGCACCTGATGGGCCAGGTGAGTCTTCACATATTTTGAAGGGGACAATTAACTCCTGTTTTACGATACATTTGATCAAATAAATGTTACAAGTATGTATGAAAGGCCCTCACAGAACTAAACACAAGTTTAGAACTAAACACAAGTTTAGGGCTCAGGACTCACCCAAAGGTCATCTAGAGGACACCATTTGATGATAGCATTTTTCTAACCTTCGTTACAGAGAGACAATCCGTCAGATGGGGATGTCAACAAGTCCGCTCTATCAGTTAACTAACAGCTGTGTTTTTCGCAGGTCCCGTCCTTTGCCCGGAGATCCAGCGTCCTCTCAGGCCTTCAGGAGACCGCCCTGGACGAGGACAACCGGCAGAAAGTGGACCCCATCCAGACGGTGCGCTCGCAGACGCAGCAGTACCAGCTGAACAGCAAGAAGCACCACCAGTACCAGCCCCTGCTGGCCAAGGAGAGGGAGGCCGAGCAGCAGGCCAACGGAAAGAAGAAGCTCTACTACCAGCTCAACAGCAAGAAACATCACCACTACCAGCCTGACCCCAAGATGTACGACAGCACCCAGTGCATGAAGCCAAGGGAGGCCACCAAAGCTCCGGAACTGCCCACCAACCACAGCTGGAACCTGCCTCCCGCGCTGCAGCAGAAGTGGGTCCGGGACAAGGACTCTGGTTGCCTGAGCAAAGTCAAGGATATCACCATGGAGCTAAAGAAGCTTCCGGCTCACCTCAACGGCCACAGTGGCGAATCGGAGCAGAGCAAGGCCACGGCCAAAGAGGACGCACCGCTGTTGAAGGATAACGGTGTCAGCGACAGCAAGCTGAAGATCGTCAAGAACAAAAACAAGAATGGACGCATCGTCATTGTCATGAGCAAGTACATGGAGAACGGCATGCAAGCGGCAAGGATTAAAAATGGAGATGTGGAAACCCTTGACGAACCGCAGCCGGGCAATGATGATGATGCTGCAGAAAATCAACTTGAAAAGATGAGGCTCGTCCAGAAACTGGGTCTCACCAACGGATTCGCGAAAGACTGCAAAAAAGGGTCTAATGGATCTAACGTATTTAAGTGTCCTGCTGACAAGGTCGACTCGCCCAAAATGGAGCTTAGTGCGACAGAGCAGAATAAACATTTCAATGTCAAGGGTCAGAAGGAGGCTACAGAGGATCAGCCCCTGCAGCTGACCACCAAACCTAACCTTGCCCCTTGGCCCTTTGAGATGGGGGTTCATAGGACTCAGCCAGGAAACGGCTCTTCTCCAGCCCTCAAACGTCACCTTTCGGAGGCAGACAAGGGCGAGGACCGGGGTGGCTGTAAACAGTTTCTAAACTCCCGGAGTATCAGTGCACCCTGCACTGTGTCCTCACCTCCTCAAAGCAACTCCATGGACCAAAATGGCCACCATAGCCACAATGGCCACCAGGACGAGTCGAACCAGGACGAGCCCATGGACCTCAGCTGTGTGAGGTCCAGACGGGAGGCTCCAGTTCCCACAGAGACACAGGTGGCTCCTGCTGAGGAGGAGAAGACTGCAGAACAGACAAAACCGCCATTGGCTATCACAACAGAACAGACTGTGAAAGGGAAGCCTTTTCCTTCATTCAAGCCTTTCCTTGGGAATATAGTCATCACGGATATTACAACAAACTGTCTCACGGTGACATTTAAGGAATACGTTACAGTGTAACGAAGCTGAAAAAGACGATCTGAGGACGAGGGATTAACAGCAACTGTGTGAATTTGTACAAATCTGTGTTGGAACATATTGGTATTTTCAGATGTTTGAATGTAAATAAGAACCCTTACAGTTTACATTTAGTGGGGTTGAGATTCATTTTGTTTCTATAATTTGTATGTACGTAGCTTTGGCTATCATTCTCTAAATGAGCCCCAGAGTTTTTGTCATACTTGATGATGTAGGCTTCTAATTGAGTTACAAACTACTTTAGTACATGCTATTTTGACATATGGTATCAGGGCTCAGTGAAAAAGCACTTACTCATGTAAATATTATTTACTTTTGATAAAGGCTTTATATCCATTTTGCTTTACAGTCTTTGTTTCAGGTCTATATATTGAGAAAGAAAAAGTCTAGGTGTTGATTATTGGTAAATGACACCCTCTTTCAGTTTATTTGCCTGTGTGTGGTGTGTGTGCACACAAGTGAATTACGTGTGTGTGTCTGTGCGTTCATGTGTAGCGACGTTGCAAAAATGATGGGCCGTGTGTGCGCATATACAGTACCGGTCAAACATTTGAACACACCTACTCATTCAAGTGTTTTTCTTTATTTTTACTATTTTCTACATTGTAGAGTAATAGTGAAGACATCAACACTATGAAATAACACATATGGGATCATGTTGTAACCAAAAAAGTGTTTTATATATTAGATTTTAGATTTGTCAAAGTAGCCACCCTTTGCTTTGATGACAGCTTTGCACACTCAGGGCATTCTCTCAACCAACTTCATGAGGAATGATTTTTCCAACAATCTTGAAGATGTTCCCACATATGCTGAGCTTTTCCTCCACTCTGGGGTCCAACTCATCCCAACCCATCTCAATTGGGTTGAGGTCGGGTGATTGTGGAGGCCAGGTCATCTAATGCAGCACTCTCCTTCTTGGTCAAATAGCCCTTACACAGCCTGGAGGTGTGTTTTGGGTCATTGTTCTGTTCAAAAACAAATGATAGTCCCACTAAGCGCAAACCAGATGGGATGGCGTATTGCTGCCGAATGTTGTGGTAGCCATACTGGTTAAGTGTGCTTTGAATTCTAAATAAATAACTGACAGTGTCACCAGCAAAGCACCCCCACACCATCACACCTCCTCCATGCTTCACGGTGGGAACCACACATGCGGAGGTCATCCGTTCACCTACTCTGCGTCTCACAAAGATTGGAACTAAAAATCTCTAATTTGGACTCATCAGACCAAAGAACAGATTTCCACCGGTCTAATGTCCATTGCTCGTGTTTCTTGGCCCAAGCAAGTCTCTTCTTATTATTGGTGTCCTTTAGTAGTGGTTTCTTTTCAGCAATTCGACCATGAAGGCCTGATTCATGCAGTCTCCTCTGAACAGTTGATGTTGAGATGTGTCTGTTACTCGAACTCTGTGTAGCATTTATTTGGGCTGCATTTTCTGAGGCTGGTAACTCTAATGAACTTATCCTCTGCAGAAGAGGTAACTCTGGGTCTTCCTTTCCTGTGGCGGTCCTCATGAGAGCCAGTTTCCTTATAGCGCTTGATGGTTTTTGCGACTGAACTTGAAGAAACTTTCAATGTTCTTGACTGATCTTCATGTCTTAAAGTAATGATGGACTGTCGTTTCTCTTTGCTCATTTGAGCTGTTCTTGCCATAATATGGACTTGGTCTTTTACCAAATAGGGATTTCTTCTGTATACCACCCCTACCTTGTCACAACACAACTGATTGGCTCAAACGCATTAAGAAGGAAAGAAGTTCCACAAATGAACTTTTAACAAGGCACACCTGTTAATTGAAATGCATTCCAGGTGACTACCTCATGAAGATGGTTGAGAGAATGCCAAGAGTGTGCAAAGCTGTCATCAAGGCAAAGGGTGGCTATCTGAAGAATCTCAAATATAAAATATATTTTGATTTGTTTAACACTTTATTGGTTACTACATGATTCCATATGTGTTATTTCATAGTTCTGATGTCTTCACTATTAATCAACAATGTAGAAAATAGTTCAAATAAAGAAAAACCCTAGAATAAGACGGTGTGTCCAAACTTTTGACTGGTACTGTATGTGTGCGTGTGTTTGCAAGATGGACAGATTCAAACTAGGAAGATAGAAGTCTGTTGCTTGGACAGATCATGCCACATGAGACGACGTGGAGAGCCAAACAAACAGGGCCTCCCGGGTCAAACTGCACAAGTCAATGAAGGACCTTGGAGTTAACATGTACTTTGCACTGTTGTAGGCTGGCTGAGGGGGGTGAATGGCTGCTGCGAAGGCGATGGCCTTAGCCTCTTATCTGAGGATAACGTTTAGGAAGATAGATAATACTGGTTTCAATTATTGTAAATATGTGAAATACACACTCATATCATTCCTTCCCTGTAGCTCTGTAACAATGTGACATTTTAGATATCAATTCAAGTCCCATTGGCCTAGTTCTTTCTTCAAGACCCATAACATGGATATTATTCATTTTAAAACAATGCTATGTTTATAATTGATCCTATTTATTGTAGCTATTCACTACTAATGTGAAACATGAAGGGAAGTTGGGAATTATTTATAGAGATTTCATTTTAGAAGGTCGTGTAGGCCAACTAACAATCACATTCATCCCTGACGTTTTGTTGAACTAATGAGGAATTCACCCACATGTCATATTCAGAATGTAACCTATGGGTGATTAAATCAACATTACAGTTAACACCGGTGGTCTTTAATGTGCAATGCATTTCAGGAAATGTCCGGCTACTCTTTTATTCACACCGTTTACTTCATTCTCCGTTATATCTAGAAGCACAGAAGTCATTATGAACGATGTTCTCATAGCCTGCACTCTAATGCTTACGAGTTTGATAGGCCTATGGCCTTTTGTGGGCTTATAACACTGTTAACTTGAGCCTATAACAGTTTTATAACACTGTTAATATTTCAATTGCATTCAGTGTTTTCATTTCAAGGGCAAGGCATATGGTATCCTAGGCTAGTCTATAGCCTATATTGGTATCATCAAAAAACATTCATTCATGGGACCTTCTCAATGTTCTGTTTGAAACCCCTTTCAGCACTTGGTTCTTCAAATATGCATTGTAACTGCTTTTAAGAGGGACTTTGTTGTTCATGTGAGCAGACTAAACTGAAAAGGCTTCTTCTGATGTGTTTTGCGAGAATAAAATTGTAAGAAAGTTATGAGCCGAATCTCTTCTTTATGGGCTACGTGACTATGCATGATCAGATGTTAGAGTGATACAGATCTACATTGTCTCAAGAGTGTCTTGCAACACAATTTTGTAGAAACCGCAGGACTTGCTTCTTGCACTGGAGGTTAAAATAGATGCAGTACTAACCTCGCTTCCTGGCCTGCTGCAGGGCTGGCCCTAAGTGAAATTTTGTTGTGGTGCCCCCCCCCACCTTGCGGGCAAAACATTTTAGTGCCCTACTGCCATGTCTTATTCCGATGTAATATGATGAGTGAGAGTCACTAACCAGTGGTTTAAAGTACTTAAGTAAAAATAGGTGAAAGTACTAAAGTAGTTTTTTGGGGTATCTGTACTTAATTTGACTATTTATATTTTTGACAACTTTTACTTTTACTTCACTACATTCATGAAGAAAATGATATACTTTTTACTCCATACATTTTTCCGGACACCCAAAAGTACTCGTTACATTTTGAATGGTTAGCAGGACAGGAAAATGGTCAGAATTCACACACTTATCAAGAGAACACCCCTGGTCATCCCTACTGCCTCTGATCTGATGGACTCAATAAACACATGCTTCGTTTGTAAATTATCTCTCAGTGTTAGAACGTGCCCCTGGCTATCCGTAAATTACAATAAACAAGAAAATGATGCAGTCTGGTTTGCTTAATATAATGAATATGAAATTATTCATACTTTTACTTTTGACACTTAAGTATATTTTAAGCAATTACATTTATTTTTGATACTTAAGTATGTTTCAAACTAAATACTTTTAGACTTTTACTCAAGTAGTATTTTACTGAGTGACTCACTTTTACTTCAATCATTTTCTATTAAGGTATCTATACTTTTCCTCAAGTAAGACAATTGGGTACTTTTTCTAACTATAGAAACGAACTATATTAATGAGGACCCCTTGGTGGTTAGATACCTGGCTAGATTAATTCATCAAACAAACAAAACAATTGGGGAGGTTTGGGGGGCCGGCCCTGCCTGCTGAATTTAGATGATTTATTGATCAAATCAAATCAGGTGTAGGTAGACCTTACAGTGAAATGCTTACTTACGAGCCCCTAACCAACAGTGCAGTTTAAAAAAATACAGATAACAAATAAAAGTAACAAGTAATTAAAGAGCAGCAGTAAAATAACAATAGTGAGACAATATACAGGGGGGTAGCGGTACAGAGTCAATGTGCGGGGACACCGGTTAGTTGAGGCAATATGTACATGTAGGTAGAGTTATTGAAGTGACTATGCATAGATGATCACAACAGAGAGTAGCAGCGGTGTAAAAGAGGGGGGGCAATGCAAATAGTTTGGGTAGCCATTTGATTAGATGTTCAGGAGTCTTATGACTTGGGGGTAGAAGCTGCTTAGAAGCCTCTTGGACCAAGACTTGGTGCTCTGGTACTGCTTGCTGTGCGGTATCAGAGAAAACAGTCTATGACTAGGGTGGCTGGAGTCTTTGACAATTTTTAGGGCCTTCCTCTGACATTGCCTGGTATAGAGGTCCTGGAAGCTTGGCCCCAGTGATGTACTGGGCCGTTCGCACTACCCTCTGTGGTGCCTTGCAGTCGGAGGCCGAGCACAAAGGTTAACAGCAAGTCTAGACAACTCTGTCGGCATATGTGTTGGTCACACTCATTATGCAATAGTGCTTTAAGTTGTGTCAAAGGCGTTGGGGCAAATGCATGTAGGCCTAAGGACAATAACAGTAACCTAACTGCTCTTTTACAATAAGTCCTCCTAGTTTCAGACATCTCATCCATGGTCAGTTCTAAAAAAGATATATATATTGAAGGACAGTATCTTATCTAATTCCTTATTCCAAGCTGACTAAACTCAACTCTATGGTGAAGGTTGTTTCTGATGACCTCCACCAACTCCACCTATTCACCCAAGGTCAATACTTCAACATGTTTTCATTATGAAACGCTTACCTTGTACCTGTGTTTGTCCTTTGTAGTTGCATGCCTTTCTTCGCTTGCTGAAATCCATACTTTTTTAATAAAACGTTAATCAAATACAACCACCGACTGTGTCCTTGTTGGGGATTCAATTGGCACGCGCACCTTTGTGCTGACTTCCCGTCTTAGAGCAACAGCAATGAGCAAAAAGTCTGCGGTTGTATATGATTAACGTTTATTGAAAAAGTATGGATTTCAGCAAACAAAAGAAAGGCATGCAACGACAGAGGACAAACATAGGTACAAGGTAAGCGTTTTATAATTTTGCAAACATTTTGTATTGACCTTGGGCAAATGGAAGTAGTCAGAGCTGAATTCCACAAAGTCTGGTCTCTACTCAACTCTGTTGCTGGAGTTAATCAGAGACTCCCTTCACCATGGAGTTGAGTTTAGTCAGCTACCTTATTCCAGGGTACAACCCCATAATCCATGGTTGTTGTTCACATGTGAGTAAATTACTGAGTTTCTAGCCTAGGCCTATGAAATCCACCTTGGATGCATATGGTTTCATTCACAACGTGGATGAAGCTGTCCAACAAAACTGTTTGTCTATATGCAACTGAAGCTAGAAAGCCTGTTAATCAACACATGTAAGGCCAATGAGGCCTTTATCGCCTATGTAGGCTAATTTGCAAGCATATTCATTAGTTAAATTGCAATCGGGTGGCTCCACGGGGTTGTAGTCTACTTGTAGAAGTTGGCACAAGAATCACCCACCCCAAAAAAACATTCAATGGATGGCATTATTGAAGCATAGAATTATAGGCTGCAGGCCGATTTCCATCGAGATGATTTACCATGGTGCGTCATTTAACCATTTCCATTGAAGGAAGAAATTGATACTCCTATAATTGCTCATAAATGAACTTAACCTTGGAAACTATGCAGATGCAATTAAATCTGTAGGCTACGCTCAAATAGCTTATACCTTGTAAGTGGGGGTGACGCAATGTTTAGCTGATCAGATGTAAGCCTAAGAAGGCTATATGACCCGGGAAAAAGCCACATTTACATAAATCAGTCGTTGCCCACAATAATGGGAATTAATACGGCCAAACAATAATACAGTTTCAAATATCTCGCTCTTCAACTAGCCAACTTGATCTGCCTCCCAATGCCAACTCTTCTTCCCCGGCAATCCATTCTCATAAATGATTTTGAAACCTTTTGAAGTTATATGGACAATGTGGTAACAAATTGTAAAAAGCAGAGTATCTAGTTACAAAGTCACCTGCAAAACCGGGTTTATATGGCATGTTTTGTAGGCCTAATCGTTTTTCCGAATTGCAGAGATCGCTGCAATGATTTCGCACGCACCTTTGACATTAATTTCTCACGAAAAGGAAAACGTGTGTCCCTGCCCTAATAACAAGTTCGATTAAAGTCCGGTATACTTTTTGGTCCAATTTGTTTGAAGTAAAGCATGTCCTCATTCTAACCTGCACACACACATTTGCTAAATTAGAGATTGACAAGAAATCTATGTATTATAGGAAAATGTTTCATACTGGATTGGAGTGATGCTCTTGTTTGTTATTTTACAATGACACTGAAAGTTTTCTCATTCATAAATCCATCGGCTGTAGCTGTGTATTTATTTCATGCATGATTCAAATGTTGTGTTGTTGTCTATAAAGCCAATGTTTCTGTGTACCCTACTTATTTGACAGTGTTGGCAAACAAATGTTGACATTTTGGCTTATATTGTAGCTATGCCCTGCATTTGTCACAATGCGAGTCTAATTTATGTGGGAAAATATGACAAATGAGGTCAACCTGTGGCCGATTTATCATCTGTCTTCCCCTATTTGTCATGCAGTTTTTTGATATAGTAGATTTACAAACGCAACTAGGGACAGTGTAAAGAGTGTGAAGAATTCCAGTTAAATTATCATCAACATGGCGGACTGACTGTAAATAGAGTCGTCGCAGCTGCACAGTCGAGAGCAAAAGTTGCCCTTAGCCCCTACGCCTCATTGCGAAACTTCAGGGATGATGTGTCACAAAAACCCATCGCCTTGACAAACCACAACCGCAGAGCAGAAGCTTTTCCTCTCGACCATTTTATTTCATTCCATTGCCGCGGAGCCCCCGAATAAAACAAAAACTGCTTTCGACACCTTAACGCGCAGAGAACGAGAGAGAAAATGGCTGTCTCTTTTAGTCTATCCAGCTTATTTTTTTATCGAGGTTTTAAAATGGGCGCATGTGACACCACCGAAACGGATGTAAATTAAATAAATTAGATATCTTAATGTTATGAGGTTAATATCTGTAGCCTAACTGTCTGGAGACCATAAGTAAAACATGTTACCAGCTTGCCAACGGAACAAACCCAACCCATCTTGTTAAGTGTCGGCTATGTGGCAATATAACAAAACGATGAACGTTTGCTTTATTATATTACATTATTAGATAAATGATGTTCTTGTTGCCTCCAACCATAGAGATATAGATATATTTTATAATTGTGTTCTAATTCTACATCCCTATCCGCGAGAGCATCCCTATCACTTTTGTCAGTCATCTCAGAATGTCCACAACTTTGTTGTTTTATGTAACCAATGTTACTTAATTTAGGCCTATACATTCCCTTCTCTGTGAATTGTTCCTATAGGAATTATATTGTTCTAAATTATGTTTGGAAAGGATTGGCATTATGAATATGCTAGTCTATAGTAACGTGTTGGGTCTTGTGGATTTAATTTTGTACCGTTGTTTCTTTTCACAGATACCTTACCGTAATTTATACAATTAAGCTCTGTCGAAACAAACAGAAGTTGCCGATGCCTCTTTCTCTCCCTCTGCGCACACATTCCACATCCCTCCTCCTGATCAGCAAAAAGTGTAACCTTGAACTTTTGTGTTAGCAATATTGTGTGCACGGCAATGTGATCTCGGTTAAAGACCTAATGAAAATATCTTGAAGGTCTTGGTTATAGATGTGACTTCCTTTAATGACCAACTGGATGAAAATAAAGGTGACATTTGAATTATGTCCGATAAAAAATGTGACAGATGTTGACCAACCTTTTAGACAACTAGCCCCAAGAAGGTGTGTTGTTATGCAAATTTCACAAAAAATAATTAATAAGCACAGAGGACTTGAAATACATGATAACTGTGTCTGTGTGTGTGAGAGAGAGAGAGAGAGAGAGAGAGAGAGAGAGAGAGAGAGTGCGTGCGTGTGCGCGCGCGCGCATGTGACAATTATGTGTTCGCGTGTCTGCATAGGAGAGGAGAAATTAAGATTCGTTCTTCCCCTTGTGCATGTCGTTTTTTTGCTATTCTGAGCGATAGGTAATGGCGGTTGCCCAGATACGAGCGAACCAATAATCTTCTGACAGGTCGACCATGCACCCATATATGGCTGCAACCCCTGCTGCACTGCAGTCGCGCGGAGACCAATGCTTACCCCATAAAAGGAGTCCCGCAGCCCGTCTTCCTCCGGTAAAGCGATGCACAAAATGCATTACTGGCATCATGTTTGCTTGTGGAAAAATACAAGAGACAAAATGAAAACCTAATGTAAATGCATATGACGAATAATAACATGAGGGACGGTTCAATATCCCATCTAGCCTATTTTCTGCATGTCTTCTTTGTCCTGTACTGCTTCTATCCCAACGGTGATTTTGAGAGCATTCACATTAGGAAATGGCTAGATGTTGATGTGTTTGCATGGGTGCCGTCATGGGCCTAATTGATATCATAACAAACATGCATTGATTGGCAAAGAGGGGGTCCTTTGTTTCAACCATATCCATTGCAGCTTATCCATTGCAGCCTGTCAGCGCAATATTGCCATTAGCCTATTGTCATTTCCAATGGATCAAGAAAGACCTATAGGCGTGTAATTAAGCAATGAAGAGTCTATTTCGTGGTTTAGGCATGCAGTCAGCGTTTGAGATTTGCTTTGTGTTACAGGCTGTATGGACCTGCATGTCTCTAAGCTTTAGGGTGGCCCGCTATAAATTTAAATTGACATGCATGCTATACTGAAACAACCATTAGTCTATCTCGGTTAGTTTGTTCAATTATATATTAGGCCTACCTCTTCTCTCCCTTCCTGTCGAGCAATCGGAAAAGGGTATTTAAGTATTGCATATTAGTCAAGACCGGATTATTTGAAAGAGATTATGGCTGGGTCTATCAGGGAAACAATAATATGTTATAATAAGCCTATATGAGTTTTCTCCTAAACGAGTTTCTCACGGGGGCCAAATGATCCCAGAGAGTGAAAAGCCTATAGTCTAGAAGTATAAGATGAAGGCTTTCGTGATCTTTGCATGCTTTGACAATGCAAACGTATTGAAATGAGACAATGCCAATACCAACGGTGTAGGAAACGTTGTCGCTCCTCACATGTGCAAATAAACTTTGACCATAATAAAGGCCGACATCTGAGACATATTTTAATCAATATACTTTTTGTCAAATGGTTGTGCGTCCATCTCAACTCATGTGTTGGCCTTAACAGCAATATTATCCGATTGATTAGCCTTTCTGATATAGTTGTATTTATTTGACTAGGCATAGATCAACCTAATTAGGAAATCCTCATTCGTATGAGCCTATATTCTTAAATGGATGGATGTTTGTGTTAAATTAATGTCTTTTGTTCGTGTAATTTAGTTCATAATGTAAGCCTGTAATCTGGTTTGAAAATCAATCTGAACTTTTGGAGCCTGTTTTCTTTAAGGGAACTTGGCGATGAGGTCTGAGTTAATATGAAGTTTCAAGAGGATATGGATATGTTATTTTTAGTACTCAAGTAAATATATTTGCGAATGATTTATAGATGTGTGATCAGCCAAATAGCTGTCAGATTAAGAAAATCAGTTTATCGGTCAATTGCACACAAGGACCAACCGAAATGTGACTTCTGCTTTTAACCCAAACCGTTCATATAGGCCAACAGGTTTTGTGGAGAGGTGCAGGGGACTGCCACACTGGGCGCCCGGGGAGCTATTGTTGTGAGAGGTTAAGTGCCTTGCTCAAGGACACAACAGCAGGCAATGGAATCTAGGAGTTGATAGGCCTACCAGCAACCTTCCGGTTGCCAGCTCACTCCCCGCCAGACCCGGGATTCTAACTGACAACCCTCCGGTTGCTTGCTCGCCTCTAACCGCTAGGCTACCTGCCGCCAATCAATTGGTATTGTGAGTTTAACCTTTCGTTGAATGCACTGCAAATTAATATTTAGACAAATTAATGCTCTGATAAAAAAAAAATCGAATGGAAAGTTTGACAATAATCCAACACGCGGGACATTATTGAAATGTACCTTTTCTGATTCGACAAGTCTTTGGATGCTGTTCATTTGAATCTGTGCTATAATGCCATATAAATTTTATTTTGGAGAAATAATATTGACATAGTAATGATAATACAGATAATAACAATAATAATAATATTATCATTATTAGTAGTATTAATAAATAAACAATTAAAATAAATATGTAGGCCTATCCAATTAAGAATAACGATAAATACAAGGATATTATTATTATTATTTTATCTATTTTGGTCTGACAAACCTCTCTTTCTTCTACATATGGCCTATATATTCCACATACTCATTCAGTTGTTGCTGTAACGTGGATAAACGCAGTAGGCCTAGCTGACTGATTTATGCTGTGTAAACAACAGGATTTATCACACGTGTCTAATTATTTGAGCAGATCGTAATGAAAGTAAGCAAATGATTTAAACGCACGAGATTTTATGGTTCGTTTTAAGTGACGGGTTCGTGGAAATTATAGACCTAAATATATCCCTTGTTGAGTGGTTGTGCTATGATCACTTGGTGTTGTGAGTTGAAAATATTTTCGCTTAATTGAGGCCCATGCATAGGCCTACAAGCTCTGTTCTAAACTTTAGTTTTTCTATATGAAGCCCTACTCAATGAATTAGACTACATAGGCCTACTTCCATACCCTAACTCAAACAATAGGCCAATTTCTGTTTCGCTCAACTTTTTGATAGGCTATAATTACAATATTTTCCCGATTAGTCTAAAGTTTATGTTCAGGTTAATTCATTTAATTTGAGGTCCTACCTAACAATTTGATGGCAATCGCCTACTCAAACACTTTAAAGGCTATAAATTAGGTAAGGACTTACGACTATGCTAAAGGTGCAATGTGTTCTCTGATCCCCACATTTAGACATCTTCGACTGTGTTCGTTAAATGAAGTCAAACGTGTATGGAAACTGTAGCTTAGGTTTAAACGAATATCCTACTGAATGGAGACTATAATTCACACCATTTATTGCGAGAGAAAGAAAGAAAAAGATAAAACACCCATGACGCTGCTTGTAGGGATCAAGAGAACTGAATTAAGGATAAACTATTGCACATGAATGTGATCTATAGCCTATGTTCTATTTAGACATAGGACATTTCCTTTAGGCTTATATTGTCTCCTAGTGTCTTCATACAATTTACCTTACCATGACTGTAAACTATTGATTAGGAACACTTTAAACTGAAATATTGTGTGACAGTTCAGTTGATAACTGAAATGTGCACACATTCAATCTGCTTTCCTTCACCTCTTTGGCGTATTACATCTGAGGAACGTTGCTCCTATTGTTAATTTCTGTTCATTCTGCACATGTTCTGGCGACATATGTTTTTAAAGATCTCCGAATAATCCGAGTAATTGATCCACCGCGCTAATGCCACCATTTTCCCCTTAAGAATTTCCAGAAGTGGACGCTCCTCCTACTCACCTAGCAACCGCGGGCACGTAGCAACGGCTAACCCAATGGGCTTACTCTAAATGGTTCCACTGACTGCGGTTCCTAGGCAACACATACATTTTTTAATGACGTCTTTTCTGTGCAGGAGTATTATGGGCTGTCTGGAATTCACTCCGCGAGACAGGGGAGAAAAATATCTAGCGTTCACCACCAAGCTTTAGCTAACGGTAGCTGGATTGAAGTAAACATGGAGCTGTCTGCAGTTGGGGAACGGGTTTTCGCAGCCGAATCTATCATCAAACGGCGAATAAGGAGAGTATGTGAAACACAATTTCCTAACATGCATAATATATTTTGACGCGCCACTGCAGTTCCCTAACGAAGCGTTCTTTTTCTATTTCTGATGACACGCAGGGTCGAATGGAATACCTTGTGAAATGGAAGGGCTGGTCACCGAAGTAAGTTGCGTTGAATTTAATGCTAGAGATCCTTGCTTCTACATGGATGTTGCTGGCTGCTAGCTGTAGCGTTCGCTTGCTAGCTAGGTGGCATCTGCTAGTGACAAAGTCAGCGCAGCACGCTGGCAGTGTTAGCAAGCTAGCTAACGTTAGCCCGTATCTACGCTTGCTTTCCCAATGTAGTGGAAAACTAACCTCTGTCAATTGTATTTTTCTCCATAGATTTAGCACTTGGGAACCGGAGGAAAATATATTGGACTCCCGCCTCTTCGTCGCATTCGAAGAGAGGTAAATTGTATGGATATGGGCCTGTTCATGTTGTACATTCATTGCATGCAATGTTAGCAGCACAGCAAAATAAAATGCATCCGTCACGCAAGTCGCCTATTACACTTCACTCTCTTGATACTCAAAATGAGTGTCTTGCTGTTTCAGGGAGCGCGAAAGGGAACTATTTGGGCCCAAAAAGAGAGGCCCGAAACCGAAGACATTCCTGCTAAAGGTAGCTATGTTGATATGCATGCATTGTTGAAAATAATCCATCCAACACGCAATGATACTGTGGAATCTACTGAATTTAGGGCTGCATGGTTGGACACGATTTCTAGCATGTGGCATGTAAACATACCACAGTCTCCACCCACTATGTATCCACAGGTTCTTCATCTGGTTAATATATAGCTGTTGTTGTAACACGTAAATATGCAAGTTTGAAGGATCCACATGTCAAGTTTTCCCATGAGAATCACCTTTTGTCTACCGGTATTAAGGCAACATCACATTTAGTGCTCGATGTGTATTTGTGTAGGTGTGAATGTGTGAATGTGTATTTAGGGAAATTAGTTAGTTAGGCTGGTGCTAATAGACCTTAATACAATTTTTTTAAACCGAATCATGGTAAATTGGTTGGATTGACAGGTAGCCAAATTGATCAATAAACATGCCAGGTTAATTGTTTATATTTCGAAATGAACTCAATGTAAGCCTACACGTTTAGAATTTAAAATGTGCTTATAAAAGCGAGGGTTCGTCTTTTCAGGCGTGCATCGGTTATTCGGCACGGTTAAAACTTATGACGTTTTGGCGTGTAATCATCAGTAAAGCAATCGTTATAGCTAATACCAATAGTTTTCATGGGACTGGTTATGAATGAAATCTTAAAATCTGAAGACGTCATCAAACGAATGCGCTTGTCTTTTCACGAGAGAGCCGACTATGAAAATTGCTTAATACCAGCATCTTATTTAGGATGCAGGTTCTCACCCAGGCCTGTAAATAGCTGAAAATACATATATATAACAAGTAACTATTGTAAAAATGCTAGCAAACTGGTGTAGCCTGTAAATTCTTCAGGGGATATTATGCCAAGTGAAGATGTTGTCTACTGTCTTCATTTATAATTGTGTACATGTATTGTTACAATTATACTCTTTGTTATAACATTGTTTTGCTAATTGCAAGTGCACATTATTTATTAAGCCATTATAAAGCGGCTGGCAGACTCTTAGTATATATGTGTAATGACAAATAAAGAGTATCCTCAACTGACATTTTAAATTTGTCTTCATGAAAGAGAACATTATACCCACTGAAATTGGAGCAGGGGAAAAACATTGCCCATATTGCCATCGGCAATAGCCTACTTAAAATTTTCCATCTTTGTTGTTGATAAGATTTTCCCCAGTTCAAAAGTGGTTCTTCTCTGGTTTCCTTCCCCGTTTAGGCACAAGCTAAAGCTAAAGCCAAATCGTACGAGTTCAGGAGCGATGCGGTCCGGGGGATACGCGTCACCTACCCGACCCCAGAGCCTGTCATCACCCCCAGAGCCCGAGAGGGGCTGAGGGCCGTAGTCCCCACCATCTTCCCACCCAGCACTGTCAACAGGGGCGAGAGTGTGCGGGTCAGGCCCCCAGAACCGGTCCGAGAGCACCGTCAACCAGTCCTCCAGAGGCCCCCAGGCCCCGATGGCTTTGTGATCGTCCCCAAGAAGAGAGGGCCCAAACCCAAGCTGCGATTTAAGGACAATCCCTTCAACGCTCCTCCCGCCGCCCCAGAGCCCCCCAAGAGGAGGGCAGATGAGCAGGCGACATATGGCCCACTCAAATTGGCCAAGCTGGGCCTGTCCGGTGGTGAAGAGAGGGGGTCTGAGATAAGGGGGAATAAACTAGCCCACAGGCACCAGGAGGAGCTAGGTGGTTATCCCCACAAGCAAATTAGGCCCGTGGCTAGTGGGAGCACACAGCAGCACTGCGTCCCAGACAGGAGCATGTTGCACTCACACAGAATAGGCTCTGACTCCCAGGCCTGCAGGACTAAAGAATGCCCCTCAAACTACTTATCCCCTCCCAAACTAAAGCACCTATCCAAAAAGAATGTGCATCAACCCAGTGAAGAGCTTCCACAGAGGGGGAAGCCTTCACTCATCGCCAAAATCCCTGTGTCGCGGATCCTGGGCCAAACGGACGAGGTGACTTGGAAGCCTTGCTTGAACAACGTGGAGAAGGTTCTGGTGACTGATGTGACCACAAACTTTTTGACAGTGACTATCAGGGAGAGTAGCACAGATCAAGGATTTTTCAAAGATAAAAGATGATTTCCTCTGATTTTAATTCTCTTCAGCTCTGTCAATCTTGTACCAAATGATTTGGAAAAGTCTGTCTTTATAGTGTCATTTATCATTCAGATTTTTTATGTAATGTATAAAAGCAAATTACAGGATTGTATGTGCAGATGTATATATATATATACTATAGTTGGAAGTCTATTAAATGTAATGACCAAAATTAAAGGACGTTTCATTTTAAACTAATCACCACCCATAGGCTATTTGAAAGAGTTGCATGCCTTGTGTACAGCGTTTACTTGTTTACAAAGGGCTTTTAGTTTTCAACAATCCGCTTTTAAACAAACAATATACTTTGTCAGACAGGCTATATTTATGTCAAGCTAGTACCTTTTACATGTTAGAGGTATAATGTGGATTTGTCATTTGATTTCACATGTCAGTGAAAAAAATTAATATGGAGAAATCCTAAACCAATTATAGTGTGAACTATATGTTCCAGGTCATTCCATATCAATTTGAGGTGTAGCTCTACCCTGTTCATTTCAAACGTTTATCAAGCACTTCCTCTATAAGAGTCTATAGAGCCTTTACAATGCTATAGGCCAGCAGATGTCGGTCTTGTTTCCAGATTTTATTAACTGTTAATAAAAATGGGAAAGGTGCTTGATGTTTATGACGCTGTCTTTGTCGAAGAACATAAGGTCTTTCTGACGACATCTGTGTTGGACATATAAAATCAAATGCTTTCAATGTAACAGGATGATCACAACCTGATGTCACAGTTTGCTTTTGAGATGCTTTCCAGTAAACTTGTTGCAATTGTCTCTGTTTCTGGTTGTCATGATTTCTTCCAACTGATTTTAAGATTCCTTTTTTTTTTGCCTTGGTTGGGGAAAGGACTGATGAAAGTTGCAAATGTGCTTTATAGAATTACAGCTTTCAGAAATATTTTGGTGACATTAGATTTTTTTTTTTTTAGGAAGCTGCTTTAGTTTGCATGTTTCCCGTTGTCCTAATTTCAAATAACGTTGACCATATTTCGGATCTATTGTCTAACTGCAGGAATAGGTTTACCTCGTCTTTGCCGTGGTTCAGAATGACATTTTCTCAGCAATATGGTAGTGCCAATTATAGTAGAGAAATAGGTCCTATTTTTCGTTGAGATTAGTGCGTTAAGGCAACGGTCCACAAAGGCCTAGAAAGTCAAGACCTTGGTTTATATATTTTGTAACGATTCAGATTTTTTCAAAACAAATCAGGAAGCAACTCAAATCTATAGGCCTATTTGCTTTCATTAAAAATACAATACCAATTTCACTGTCTTATTTTTATTAAAATGACAAAGATTGCTAAAAGAATAGCGTAGTAGGGACTCAGAGACAGCTGATAAAGCATTTTAATAAGAGTTTTATATTGAATTCTATTTAAATGTAATTGTGCTGTCCTCAGAGGTCGTCCTGCAAACTCTTCACAGAAAAAAAACCGTAGCCAATAATTGTTTTAAATGGTTGACATTGGGCTTACAGGAAGAATTTAATTGTACTTTTGCATAAAAAAATCTCAAATCATAAACCAATACAATCCATCGCCCATCGGTATCTGCGGAATGGACACGATGGTTATGTGGGGTCACACGGTAGGTAGGCCTGTGTTACCAAATAGGTCATCAGAGCTAACAGATTGCCTACGAAATGTACGTTATAACCTGCTATTACACTTATGTCTGACAGGAATGCATTTGCCTGACAAAAGACTCCGGTCATTTTTGTATAGGCTATGGCGTAATGTTTAATGATTAATTTGGATGATTGTTGCGTGCTTACACTGTTTTTTTTACTTGGTTAGTTCCAGTGACCTATTTGTACGCCCATCCGTGCATTCGTTTTGCAGAATCATTCGATGATGCTCGCATGCCACATGCAGATAGTACTTGAACAATCTGACTCTTGATTGGCTACAATGCAATTTCTCCAGATGAAACACACGTCGGGTTTTAGATGTTGTCATTGAATCATGGGGACATAATACAATAAAATAAAAGTTTCCCAAAAATTTGACTAAATGCATCAATAATTGTTCGATATTTTTGGCCATCAATCAGCCCAAACATCAGCAGCACATTTCTTAAATTGCATGTAAAATGTGTGCCGGTTCAGTCGTATACGGCCATATACGGCCATTATCAGTTTAATGCTATATTACGCAATGTTACAAATCATTTGCACGACGTTCACTTCGGAGAATAACTGTATTTGTTCTTGTCTGGATATATTTACTCCCTTCACACGTCCACAACTGCGTAAGATTTAGCCTAGTGCTCCCGGCCTTTCAGTTTAGCTGCGATAAAGCGTTGAATACTTTGTATCAAATAATTCCCCTCTTTCCTTTCACAAGTTGTTATTCATTGTGGTCAATAGCATGCCGTTCATATGTAGAGCTTCCTGCGCGAGAAAGTAACAGCACTGTGCAGAGTCATACAGTGAACTCGAGCGAAGGGCACTGCCTTAAATTCCCCAAACATCAGTAAACTACGATAGTAACCTCGGGTCATGGCCGACCGCAACAACCGTAACCCCGGGTCAGCAGCGGGGTCAACCCACATGACTGCCTATGACACCATGGACAATCTTCCGCTTCACAGTTCCTCTTTCTTAGTAGTTAAAGTCTTTATTTTCTCTAAAGAAGTCTTACCGAAGCCTGTTCAAAGTCCAGTTTCAAAACCGAAGAGAAAAAAAACACACCACATTTCCATTTTTGATTAGATTGTTTATTAAATGATTGTTTTTTTTAAAACATTGTTTTACATAATACAATGTATATTTTCTCATAACTGTATCCACATATAAACGGATCATCTATCCTCTATGACCTTAACATCATTGTATATGTTTCCAGTATGCTAATGTTGTTGGAATAAGCTGATCTACTGATGGCCACTAATGTTCACTGCTGAGGCTTCATCATGAAATGCATGTGGTAGAGTTGCACTCCGAGCTTCACCCTCATATCATTATCATGGTCATCATCATCATCGTTGTCATCACAGTTGTCAACATCCTTCTTGCCGTCAACGCCTTCCCGCCACACAGAAAAAGTTGTTCGCCAGAAGACAACAAAAAAAAAGATAGCGAATCAGTTTACCCCAATTCTAACTATAACCAATCAGGAGGGAAATACAAAACTGATCAGCGAAGGCAACTTCATCCTATAGGCTAATTATAGGCACTGTACATTGTGTTCAATAGGCAGGAAACTGAAAATTGTCCGAAATGTAGTGAAATTATGTACTTTCTGGTACTTTTTTTGTTACACAGCATTTTACTACCCTGTTCCCTACTCAACAAGCCCCAGGGGACCTAAGCAGGGATGTTTTATGGTTGTGTTGGACAGACAGGGACCTGGGCTGTGAGGAGTCAAGGCGAGGTCACTGGGGGTTAGACAGGGTGTCCGTAGTTCCTGTCACAGCGGGGGTAGCAGTGGGGGTTCAGCCAGTGTTCCAGGTTGGTCTCCTGGGCCCTCTGATCCAGAACCTGCATGTGGAGCAAGTGCTCCTGTACAGGGGGAGGGAGGGAGGGAGGGAGGGAGAGAGAGAGAGAGAGAGAGAGAGAGAGAGAGAGAGAGAGAGAGAGAGAGAGAGAGAGAGAGAGAGAGAGAGAGAGAGAGAGAGAGAGAGAGAGAGAGAGAGAGAGAGAGAGAGAGAGAGAGAGAGAGAGAGAGAGGGGGGGGGGGGGGCAAGAGTCAAAAGAGGGGGGAAGAGAGAAAAAGAGAGAGAGAGAAAGAGGGAGAGAAAGAGAGAAAGAGAGAGGGGGGGGCAAGAGTCAAAAGAGAATGTGAGAGAATCATGAATGGGGTGGGCTGTCTTTTTTATTTTTTTGGAATGAAACACACCAGGGAGAGAAAGAGTTGACCATCAGTTTCATTGTATGACTACATATTATCTAAAGTGCTGTTCGTTTATCAAGCCGTAAGCAGCTCTCATTATCATATCAAAACAGAAGAAATGACAGGGTAACTGTTACGTGAAACATTTTTTATGGAATCTTAGAAGGATGAGCACACCGCTGCAGGTTTTCTATTGTGCCCCTTGCACTTTGAACCTTACCCTCATTGGCTCATCGGGGTGGCCGGGCTTCTGCCTCTTGGTCCGCAGAAGTTGCTTAGCATAGCTCTCCTTGATGATTGGGTTTGCATCTGTCGATGGAGAGACAAAGCATTTCAAGACATCAATATCCCTTCGTTTTCAAAGAGCTGACTGTGCAACATCACTGCTTGCCTACGCAGGTGGACATTTATTGTCATACGTTTTGCCCTGGAAGCAGCTCTGCAAAGTGGTCACTAGCTGGCAGAGCCACAAAGTCATACAAAGTCATAGTTTTGTCACACCTGGACTACTGCCCAGATGTGTGGTCATGTGCGGCAAAGAAGGACAAAGGTAAATTGCAGTTGGTCCAGTACAAAGCAGCACGTATCGCACTTAGATGTAGACGGAGGGAAAGTGTCAGTGTCATGCATGTCTCCTGGCTCAAAGTTGAGGAGAGATTGACTGCATCACTATTGGTCTTTGTGCGAGGTATTGATCTGTTGAAGGTACTGAACTGTCTGTTCAAGCAGTTGGCACACAGTTCGAACACCCATTGGTACAACACAAGTCATGCAACCAGAGGTCTCCTCACAGTCCCCAGGTCCAGCACAGAGGCTGGGAAACGCACAGTATTAAATAGAGCCATGTCTACATGGAACTCTCTGCCACCCCAGGTAACTAGCAATAAAACCAGTTTTTAAAAAACAGATAAAACAACACCTTACTGCACAAAGGGTACTGTGAATCGACACAGTCATTTTATATATATTGTATTGTAATTTGCACTGTACTATGTATTAGACCTAGAGGTTGTGTGTATGTACTGATACAGTGCATTCAGAAAGTATTCAGACCCCTTGACTTTTTCCACATTTTGTTACGTTGCAGCCTTATTCTAAAATGTATTAAATATTTTTTTTCCACAGCAATCTACACACAATACCCCATAATGACAAAGTAAAAACAGGTTTTAAGAAATTTTTGTCTATATAATGTCTCACACAAACCAAGTCATGAGGTCCGAAGGAATTGTCAAGACACAGATCTGGGGAAGGGTATAAAAAAATGTACTCCTCAGTAAAAAGCACATGACAGCCCGCTTGGAGTTTGCCAAAAGGCACCTAAAGACTCTCAGACCACGAGAAACAAGATTTTCTGGTCTGATGAAACCAAGATTGAACTTTTTGGCCTGAATGCCAAGCATCACGTCTGGAGGAAACCTGGCACCATCCCTGCAGTGAAGTATGGTGGTGGCAGCATCAGCATGTGGAGTTGTTTTTCAGCGGCAGGGACTGGGAGACCGGTCAGGATCGAGGCATAACTGAACAGAGCAAAGTACAGAGAGATCCTTGATGAAAACCTGCTCCAGAGCGCTCAGTACCTTAGACTAGGGTGAAGGTTCACCTTCCAACAGGACAACAACCCTAAGCACACAGCCAAGACAAAGCAGGAGTGGCTTCGGGACAAGTCTCTGAATGTCCTTGAGTGGCCCAGCCAGAGCCCAGACTTGAACCCGGATCGAACATCTCTGGATGTGGAAAAAGTCAAGAGGTCTGAATACTTTCCGAAGGCACTGCATGTAGGCTATGTGTGAAGTTTTAAATTTATGTATTTCAGTCCTTGACTAATACTGTTCTGTACTATGTATAATGTCATGTTTCATGTGGACCCCAGGAAGAATAGCTGATGCTTTTGCAGCAGCGAATGAAGATCTTAATAAATACCAAATACCCCCCGAAAATCGGATTTTAAACATAACCTTAACCATAACCTTAACCACACCGCTAACCCTAACCTTAAATTAAGACATTAATTGTTATGATATAGCCAAGTTTGACTTTGTATCTGGCCCAGCTAGCGGGATATCGCTCAGTTCTGCCTCCGGGGCAAGATTCATGACAATGAACGTCAACCTTAATTTGTCTACATCTATCTCAAACGAAAATATTGCAACAATCAGTGACATAGGGTACTCTATAGGGAATAGGGTGCCATTTGAGATGCAACCCTAGTCTCGTAGAGCTCTGTCTCTGTCTGTCCCCCAGCAGCAGCAGAATATCATTAGGAGGCTGTTTTTTTGGTGGAGCAACAAAGTACCCATTCATTTCCCCCACTCTCCAGAGAGCCAGGCCAGCCCATGGAGCACGTGACCCCCAAAAGGCCAACCTGTGAGGGGGTATGAAAATGAACCTGGCTGGCTCTGTCAACAGCGCCAGGCACACACAGCGACGTGGCAAAGCACCACCCAGGGCTCATGCAGGCTTTTTGCAATGATTTTGAAACTGAATTGATAAGAGCTTAAAAATGGAAGAACATGATATTGTAATAGGGGGCAGATCAATACAATATTTAAATGAGCTATGTGCATAAAACAATTCTGTCATATTTGTTTTGTTTTACATGAGCAATTATTTGTTCTGCTTATTTTCATATTTTCATGCAATATCTTCATACAACAGACATGTATTTAGTTTCATATTTACTAGTTACAATGACGCAACGCAATATTTGCTTTTCTGTGCACGACTGAATTGCATTTTTATTTTGTAAGTTTAATTATGAAGCAAGTACTTTTCTTCATGCATGTAATTATTTGAGCATATAAATTACTGCATTAATTACTACTTAACAACTGCATAATCATATTTTCTTAAAACAACATTTCTATTGCATTAACATTTAGAAAAAATGCAAAGATAAACTTTTATCAGAGACCTTCAAAAGACTCACAAGCCACCAAAAGGTTAATTAATACATTTTTCTAAAGGCAATTTACCTCTTCAAAATGAGCCTACCTGCTGTGTAGATGGTCAAGAGGACCAGACAGAGGGAAAATGCCACAAACTTCTTCATCTTGGTCTCTGCTCTCCTGCCCGGCTACTTCTGCACTGAGACCCCAGTCCGTAGGAGATGAGGGTGTAAATGATCCTCTTACGTCACCGATCACCTCCCCAATCCAAATATCACATAACTGTGAAAACATCTGTTGAGTGTCACTGTGCCTGCTGTTCTGGCACGAGACATGTATTTATTTGTATATTTATTTGGTGGTGATTATAGCATGCAATGTACTTATTTTTTCATCAGTTTGAACTTTGATACCGTACTCAAATATATTTTTCTTCTAGCACGAATTACATCTGTATCCAGTTGCAGTTTTAGCGTTATGATTTAAAATTTGCAATGCTGATTCTATCCACTTGATGGCGCGCAAAACTCATTTTATACAGAGATAATTTGTTTAGGAATAATGGATGTTTTTCGCAAGGCAGTGTTTTTTTAAAGGCTATTTTCAGTTTTGTTCTTTGTTTCCCGGAAACGAGGCCATGCGCCTTATCGGCCTTGGGCCACACTCTTTTTACGGCACTTCAATACAAAGTGATTTCCGTAGCAGGTTAGGAGAGCATTTTCGCTAACCATAACCATTTTCCTAACCTTAACCTCAGAAACTTAACCTCCTTCGCAAATTCTCCTAACCTGCTTCAGTATCGAAGTGCCGGAAAAAAATATTGTTTTGGCCTTATCACTGTTTCGATTGCAAGATGTTTTGACAGCGTGCCTCGTTTCAACAGTCATTCCAGCCAAATGTAATGTAATAAAGTTATTGTTCAACTTCTTTCTATCATCATGTAGAAATGCCCAAATAATATGTCTGTTTTTCCTAAATATAAGATAAAAAAATTACTGGTAACTTCCTATAGGCCTTGTAGGCCTATCAGTGAATGTGAAGCTCTGTCTGCGTTTATAATATAATTATGTTATGTAGATGTGTCTTATGCCTTTGAGGCAAATGTTAGTAATACGATTTAAATGTATTGAACGAAAAGCTCTAAATCTTTCCCCTCAACAAACTGTTTTTGATCTGTTATTCAGTTGCCAGAGTCAGCTGAGTACTACGTAAAAATGTACGTCATGGACCGTTAGCATATTGGCCAATTAAAATGAACGACACTATTGATAATGGGCGCGTTTGACATTGCAGGCGAGTCGAAACTGACTGATCTACAAATCACATTGCAGCATAAATAACCATAGAGAATGATAGGGGCCTCTAGTGGCCAAAAGGCTATTAGCATGGGCAGCGCCATTGAGGTCTTCCACCATTTTAATGTAGTCATCTGGGTGGGACTTCATTGGCTCATCCCTCCTGGTGACCCCTTTGGAGTCATGTCCAACCGGGTCATCGGGAGGGATCAGCCAATCGGGAAGAAGAACATGGACTACTTCAAAATGGAGATAGCCTCAATGGCGCTGCCCATGTTGTCACAGACGCTATAATGGGACAGATACAAAGATGAGTCCTATATCTATCTCTATGGAAATAACTTCTCAATGTAATTTGCAGATCAGTCAGTCAAAATGTACCCATGATACAACACGGTTTTGACGCGGTTGAACACGGCCATTAGGTGGGAAGGCCACTGTTTGCAATGGGACATATGTTTTATCGACGAATCTATTGTTTAGTCGTGTTATTGATATAGTAATGAAGCTGTCATGTCAATGCAACCTTTAATATTATAAATTCCTGGGCATGCGTTTCGATGCGTTTTTTTTGTTTTGTTTTTTACAGACGATGGATTATCAGTTTCTAATGTAGTCATTGCTAGGTAGGTAAGGAGCACATCAGGTGCCCAGTAACTATAGCTAGCATAGCTTCTGAATGCTAATATTCCAAATGTTCGTGGTCGTCGTCTAGCTACGTATTTTGCCAAAAATTAACGGTAGCCAATGTTTACAATCTCGCTCGAGCCTTGTTTTGTGCGTTATTTCGCAACACGAGAAGGTCGTCATTTTCTCGTCGCTATTGCATGGACATCATGATGCGCGCGACTTGCGCACAATGTTTATATCGGTGAATTCTCGTGATATTCTACGATTTGATTAGTTTATTCGCGTTAATACCAACCACTCATCCTCGAATGTCTATGGAGGGGGACGAGGGAAACCGCGACCAATCGTCACGGGAAGAGTGGACACTCCTGTTTTGGACCACTCTCGCTGTCGTAGTGCCCGTGATCATTACTTTGTGGTGCAGTGTCCAACGCTCCAAACGGAAAATACACATGAAAGACTTCTTCCGCAAGAGCAAGCACGGTTGGCACTGCACGGACCTGTTCAACAAGCCCACCTACTGCTGTGTATGCCAACAACACATTCTACAAGGGGCGTTCTGCGACTGCTGCGGAGTGTGCGCCGACGAGACATGCCTGCGTCGCGCCGACCGGAGCCTTGTGTGCAAAGAGATTATGGCTCCGTCCCTAACGGATGGGACACTGGAGCACCGCTGGGTCCGGGGAAACGTCCCTCTCTGCAGTGTCTGTGCGGTCTGCAAGGAGCAATGTGGGAACCAACCGAAGCTGTGTGACTTTAGGTAATATTATTTTGCTTCTAGGCTGTCATTTGTGTGTGAGTTTTTGTCTGCCACATTAATCAGAGTGAAGCCCAGCGGGATGCAAAGGCGTTAGCTTTTATGTGTTTGGTTCTGGCACGAAAGATGGAGAGGGTGCTATTTGTCATTTTTCAATCATGGGGGAAGCTGAAGTTGCTTTATTTGCAAATTGACAGGAATTAATATCATGTCCTTTTCTTTTCGTGTACAATTCTTAACCAGCTCGCTGTCCATCTTTTGCCTTGACATTACAGTGAGCTCCGAATAAATTGTGCCTGATGGGTGTGTGTTTGTCCCTTGGCAGGTGTGTGTGGTGTCAGACCACGGTGCACGACGACTGCAAGCCCAGCCTGGCGGACGAGGAGCGCTGTGAGCTGGGCGAGTTCCGCAGCGTCATCATCCCCCCTCACTACCTCCACCACGTCAACAAGCTCCGCCGCAGGCACCCCGATGAGTACAGCAAGGTCATAGGTCACACCCAGGGAGGGGTCAGTGTCTGGGGTTAGGGTGTCCCAAATGGTGGATCGGAACCGACTGTTTGGTTGTATTACTAGCAACTACCAGTCCCTCTTGAGTCAGGTTAGAAGACTGGGTTGTGGCTTGAAACAGGTTTTGTTTACTTTAATTTTAACTGTGTGTGTGTGTGTGTCTAGCTGGCATCTGCCTGCGGGAGCAGCTGGACTCCAGTGCTGGTCCTGGCCAACACTCGCAGTGGGAACAACATGGGGGAGGCTCTGCTTGGAGAGTTCCGCACCATCCTCAACCCTGTCCAGGTCAGTCAGTCCTCTGTGTAGCATATTATGGAATTAATAAGATGTCTAGGTCAAATTGAACTGGCGCACAATAGGCACTCTTTCGAGTTAAAGTGATTGTGGAGGTGGCACAGTGATGGGATGCATAAACATCTCCCTCCCCTCCAATCCACTGTTTCCCTTTTCTGTCTGCTATCCTCTCCTTATCTCCTTACCTCTCTCCTTTTCTCTTTCTTCTCCTTTCCTCTTCTCCTCTCCTTTCCTCTTCTCCTCTCTCCTCCCCTCCTCTTCTCCTCTCTCCTCCCCTCCTCTTCTCCTCTCTCCTCCCCTCCTCTTCTCCTCTCTCCTCTCCTTTCCTCTTCTCCTCTCCTTTCCTCTTCTCCTCTCCTTTCCTCTCCCCTCCTCTCTCAGGTGTTTGACCTGTCGGAGCTGCCTCCCTCCAAGGCCCTGCAGCTGTGCACCCTGCTGCCTCCGGGCAGTGTGAGGGTGCTGGTGTGTGGGGGGGACGGAACCGTGGGCTGGGTGCTGGATGCCATCGACACCATGAAGCTCAAGGTGAAGGACTGTGTGTTTTTACATGTGCAACATGACAATGGGCAGGTGCAAATGAGTCGTGCAGCTCTATGCCAAGAGACTGCTGTAACTGAAGTTGCAACGAACGTTGCTGTAACTACTGTTGTTGTTGGTTATTATTGAATAAGACGTGTGTAGATGGCGTGCATGTTCCATTGGAATCGCATTCGCATCTAATCGCTATAGATATTTTCCGATAGCTCAAATGGTTGGTACGTTGTCAAGGAGGGCGGTCACGTGTGTTTGTGAGCAGAGGATCACTGGTTTGAGCCCGGTGTAGGGACAGTGGAGGAAGATCTAATGTTAGCAGCACACTGACGTCTGTTTCACGTGCGTGTGTGTATTGGTCTCCAGGGCCAAGATCAGTTCATCCCCAGGGTGATGATCCTGCCCCTGGGTACGGGGAATGACCTGTCCAACTCCCTGGGCTGGGGGTCGGGCTACGCCGGGGAGATCCCTGTGGAGCAGGTGCTCCGGAACGTCCTCGAAGCAGAGGTGGTCAAGATGGACAGGTCAGTGGAGAGCCAGAGGAGTAGGAGTGTAGCCTCCTGTGCCAATGCTACAATGCTACGTAACCCAAGTAATGTAGCCTGCTGTGCTAATGCTACGAAGCGCAAGTAATGTAGCCTTCTGTGCTAATGCTACAAAGCGCATGTAACGTAGCCTTCTGTGCTAATGCTGCGACGCTCAATATCCCTAGTTCTATTTGTGTTGTAACATGGTTGTAAATTAACCAGTATGATCTTCATTGTCCTAACAGGTGGAAAGTTCAGGTAGCCTCAAAGGGGCTCTACTTTCGTAAGCCAAAGGTGAGTTGCATTTCACCCTCTCTAAGCTAGCCTCTTTTGATCTTGTCCATTTGCCCTGCATTTCGATATAATTCAGCAACACATACTATATTCAGTGTGTGGCCCATACAGGAATCACACCTATAACTCTGGTGTTTCTACTGCCAGAACCATGGTCCAACCAAGTGATCCATTGCGATCATGGGGCTGTTCCAGAAAGCTGTATCAATTAGTAAGCCAGCTAACTGTCCAAAATTGCTTGAAATAACTTATTTTTAAGAAAAAGGACTTAAAATTGACAAGGTATAATTGACTCGACAAACAACAACCAGTATACACGTTTTTAATGAACCAGAAAAACAAGTTCTATGGTTGTTTATCAACGTTATTAATCATCCTGCTTACTGGAATAGCCTACGTGATTGGCTATTCACTGTTTATACCCTTGATTTGATCAGTAAAGGACCTCCTAACTCGTGTGTCCTATTCTCATCAGGTCCTGTCCATGAATAACTATTTCTCAGTGGGCCCGGATGCCCTGATGGCGCTCAACTTCCACACCCACCGTGAGAAGACTCCCTCCTTCTTCTCCAGCCGAATCATCAACAAGGTCAGTCGGCCAAAGACGCATCTGTAAATATTAACAAACGTGCAAGCTACTTCACGTGGTTGAATTTACATACAGTATGAGAGGACGTATACAGGATGGTTGCTTGAGTGTCATGGTCGACACCTCGATTTGGGGAAAAAAATGCTTTAATGCTACTTTTCTCTCTTAGTCAAATACATTTGGAAATGCTTTTACTTACTGAATATTAGTTATGTGGTTGGTTGTTCTGTAAATAGCTGATTCAGAATAGTCTAGGAGTGGTTATTTGGGTGAAAATGTAAAAAAAAATATTTGAATTCATTCAAACGTGACCTGCTTTTGATAACGCGTGTCCTATTGCTTTCCCCTTTATACTGGTCAAACTGTTGCCTTTCCTTCTAGGCTGTATATTTTATGTATGGCACCAAAGATTGCTTAGTTCAAGAATGCAAAGACCTGGATAAGAGGATTGAGGTAAGGCATGCAAGGAGACACACACGCAGACACACACAAACAACACACACACAGGCACACACATTGTGGCCTCAGGGAACGACTCTCATGTCTGTTGTGCACTCTTTCACCTCTATGCCTCTGGAAGAATTGAATAGAATGTTCCGTTGCCTTGGTAAATGTCACAAACTTAAAATGAACTCAAGCATTCTTTGTGCGTTGTATAATCCTTGGATGCCTCCTTGAACTAGCTGATACTCATATCATTTAATAATATTGTGTGCCCGTGTGTGTGCGTGCGTGCCCGTGTGTGTGTGTGCGTGCGTGCCCGTGTGTGTGTGCGTGCGTGCCCGTGTGTGTGTGTGCGTGCGTGCCCGTGTGTGTGCTCCCACAGTTGGAGCTGGATGGAGAGAGGGTGGCCTTGCCCAGTCTGGAGGGCATCATCGTGTGTAACATCGGCTACTGGGGCGGAGGCTGTCGTCTGTGGGAGGGCATGGGGGACGAGCCCTACCCCCCTACGCGGTGAGCACCACTGGCTCACACAGGACTTTAGACAATGCCGAAATGGAAACCATAAAGGCTTCATAAGCCCCACCATCAGACTATGTCCATTGAAAAGTTGCTTGTGTATTATCACTGAAAGCATAACTAAAGATCACTTTGTCCTTCAGAAGTCATTGATAAGCTAATGTCATGCGCTCTAAAGGGGGATTTGTGAAGCATATATCTAGGGCTTATGAATGCTCTATAAAGCTTTTCTAGGTTGCTTTCTAAGTGTTTTTCTCCTGTCCTCTCTGCCAGGCTGGATGACGGGCTGCTGGAGGTGGTGGGTGTGTATGGCTCCTTCCACTGTGCTCAGATCCAAGTCAAGATGGCCAACCCGGTGCGGCTGGGACAGGCCCACACAGTCAGGGTGAGGTTACGGCACCATTCCACCACCACTTGCTGTTTTATCTCCACAGTGTGAGAGGACAGCAGTGGTGTACTGGACACATTTGTGTATTCTGTGTGTCCTTCCTGGTTCTGTCATTTTGACCTTAGCTGAATAGATACAGTACCAGTTTGAATGGCCATCTTTTGTAAGTAATGGAGTCATTTGCTAGTTTTGTCTTTGAACGTGGTTGGTTCATGTACAGTGAATGTCAATGTACTGAAAATATGCTTTTACTGTGCTCATCACTGTTCAGCTCTTCCAAAGTAAAAAAAAAATAAAATAAAAAATGAACCTTCCCTCCACCTCTCACCTCTTCTTTCTCCGCCCATCTCTCTTACCACCTCTCCCTTCCTATCTCTCTGTAGCTGGTGCTGAAGACGTCCCGGATGCCCATGCAGGTGGACGGGGAGCCGTGGGCCCAGGGCCCGTGCACCATCACCATCACCCACAAGACCCAGGCCTTCATGCTCTACCACAGCGCCGAGCAGACGGACGACGACGACGAATCCAGCACCTCCGAGGCTGAGAGCTCCGCCCCCCATGACTCTCCCAAGCCAGCAGGTCCCGCCTCTGCTCGTGCCTGAGCCCCCAAGTTCCACCTCTTCAATGTTTCATCCATACCCCTCCTTTGTTCGTTGTAGTAAATGCTGATGACATAATGCCACGCTTGCACACTCCCCAGATGATAGAAGTGAGAGCTCAGGCATATTCCCGCCTCTGGGTAAAGGAGGGAGATGTTTCAGTGGAGGATGGTATATTTGCACTGATCCCTTGTTCTATAGTTATAACAGTTTGGCAGTGTTTCCCAACATGGACCCCGTGTGTCCCTGACTCAGGAGCAAGCATTGACCTCGACACTCGTACTCCTATGATAGAATATATATTTATATTTGTAAGTCAATCACTGGACGTTTGTTTCGTTAACTCTATTTCATGATGATGCACTGTTAATGCCATGTTGGCCAAATCTCCTATTCCATGTGCTGTATTGCGCAGACACTAGTTAGTGGTTACTAAGTCTTAAGAAAATGTTACTTGATTATATTTCTTAAAATGAGTTTATTAGGACTCCTAGTTAACCATTCCTAGTGAACTAGCCGTTGCTTATGAAGGATTTATTCACAGGTTTTATAATTTCGACAAAATGTCTACCACTGTCTGTTAACGTACTCCTACTTTTTTTTGCAATATTTTGTCCTTTTCTTAATTAGACCTCTTTGTGTTGGGCACTTCTTCTTGCACTGTAGGAATTACTCCATAGGATATAGTTAGAATTGTACCATCCCTCAAAACCGAGTTGCAACTGCTCAAAGTATTCATAGGTATGGTTATATTACACTGTATCTATTTTGTTTATGTTGTCCACGATGGAAAGATTGTTTATTTCAAACACTTTTTAATGTCTTCTTGCTGCTTAGCACTAGACAAACCGCAAGGTGACTCCCTATGTCTGTCACATAGAAATAGATGAGCATCTAGCCATTCTATTTCTATGGTGTGTCGACTGTCAATGTTTATTACCACTGAATGTTTTAATGATCTGTGATTGGGGCTTTTCTGAATCTCTGTCACCTTTTTTTGTCATTTTAGTGAGGTCAAGGGTCAAAGTTGAGATAATATCAGGTTTGTTACAGCCATAATCTAAAGTTATAGGTGGTGTTCCAGGTCGACTGTTATGCTGAAACGCTGCGCACCTGGTTCCTAAGCACTTCTGCAGGTCCCTAAGCTCGTGGAACCAGTCTGACCACTTTGTTCGCCATTCTATTTCAAATCACGTGCAGTAGAACAGAATGGTTAACAGCAATCCGATTGGTTCCACCAGGTTACAAGGTCCCCCCTGTCCATATAAGCTTATTCCGTGTGAGCTATAAGGAAAACTGATCCTAGATCAGCACTCCTAATCATCTGCGCAGCGTGACTGCAAAAAATATGACCTGGAACGTCTCCTAAAAGTCTCGGCGCTTAAGAGATTAAGCCAGAGCCAACTATTGGCATCAACTGTATAACAGGAGGATTGTCAATGTTAATCTAAAGCTTCGGAGGTCCATAGTTATCAATATAATGCCAATGCTTGTGATATACAAGTGCTTACATTCCCTTTGTGTGTGTTAAGCCGTTAGGTAATCGTCTCGTTGCTTGAGGACACCCATTTTGTGTATCTGCGCGTCTACTGTATGTTTACAGCAAACCTGAATGTTCTAGAAACAGATCTGAGCATCTTAACTGTGGACAGAAATGTTATTTCAAACAGTATAGGTCAACTCTTACCCTATGAGGTCCGGAGCCTGCTGGTTTTCTGTTCAACCTGATAATGATTTGCACACACCTGGTGTCCCAGGTCTAAATCAATCCCTGATTAGAGGGGAACAATGACAAAATGCAGTGGAACTGGCTTCGAGGTCCCGAGCTGAGTTTAATGGGTATAGAGCCCCATACTGGAGGTGTCATAATATCCATAAAACCTAGCGGTCAAACAGGGAAATGGTTCCAATTGTTTTTCCACCATTCATATTTCCTGTTTTACATTTACATTTAAGTCATTTAGCAGACGCTCTTATCCAGAGCGACTTACAAACATTTAAGGGCTGTGTTTCGTGTAGGCTAACCCTGGCGTGACGTTTTGATAATCATGTGAATCTCTCGGACAAGGTGACTTATCAATATATTCAGCTCCATTTACTCTTAGATTTGAAAATGCTAATTAGCATCAAAGTAGAAATGCAAAACTACAAATCCCTGTAAGCTCCTGCACGTCATCTCTAGCTGACACCTTTGCTAACAGGTATTGTGTAAATTTAAAATTTGCACAAAACCGTTCACAGAACTGTCCATTTAAGAATATTCTGCCAATTTCCTCATTACTGCATTTAACAAACATTAGACACATGAATCCAGAGATTCTTACCTTTCCTTCAATTCTCGTCCAGATCGGCATTTGTAGTTCTTTATGATAGCCACATGAACAGCTAATTAACATTTCATTTTTGGTGGGGTAAATACAGGCAAATATATTTATAAAGGTCACCTTTTCCTAGAGAGATTTGCCTGGTTATCAAAACATCACGTCAGGGTAAGCCTACATGAAACACAGCCCTTATTTTAAGTGTTTCTAAAATCCCCCATGGGATGTGACTGCTAGGTTTTATGGGTCATACTGTGGTACTCTATAGGCTGTGAGGTTTTTTAGAAATGTGATTGCATTGCTGGAGAAATGGCCTACTTTCATTCCACGTGTTTTGGAAAATGAGGTTTGTCGAAGAGCTTGTACTGTATGCCACCGAATGTTCTCAATTAGATTGTCTTCAGATATTGAATGGTAATGGATAGTCTTGGTAGTTTATGTACATGTCATTATGTCTACACTTAACGATGGAAGGAGACCCGTGATAGTCTATTGCTGATACATTTTCCTGTAAAGATTTGAGTAAAATTTACAGCGTACCATGAGGAACAGTATATTTGGGGATATATTTAGCTACACATTTAGTTTTTGCAGTCAAACCACTGTACATAAATGAAAATGATTGCTGTGGGAAGTGTCAAAGAAATGAGTTTGTCATAACAGCACTTTACTGGCGTAATAGAACGGAACGCATATGACTCCATCTAATGGTATGAAACTTGCCATCTGCTTTGTGGCCATTTAAAAAGAAAAGATGGATCGAGAGATGGATAAATTACTTTTATTGTAAGCAAACAATGAATCACTTTTGAAGCAATTAAAAACAGAGAAACATTTAAGCGACAAAGACGAAAACCATCTTTACTGAGTTTGCTACTACAGATGTTGAAACGGATCATTTCACTGGAATGTAATAAGCAATGTAAATTAGAATTTGGAAACACCAATAATAAATATTTTCATATGTATTATGAATGTCATTTTTCTAATACGTACATTATTTCATTGTCAGTTTTGCAATATATAATAGGAAAAGCAATATCAGGGCTTTTCCTTCCCGTGCACTTAGTCTACTCCTGAGCAGTTTGAAGTAATATAATCACCAAATGCAGTATATATGTGTCTAGATATGTGGAACAAATAAGCCATAAACACCACACTCATTAGTAACTATATGTATTTGTATGTGATACATTTTTGGAGGAATACATTAGCACAAATAGCTTATAATAGTAGATCATGAGGGGACATTATCAAGTTGTCTTTTAACAAGATTAAACCCCTTATACGCAAACAGAATCAATACCTTACCCTTTGAAACACAACCAACAATTTCTAATATCTTTTTCAGTTGAACACAAGACCCAATCAAACTGAAAGTCAGTAAACCAAACCAACACGAAGTACACCATTAGCACATTAATTAAGAACCGAGCTTATGAGACGGAAGGAATGGACAGAGAGGATAACATGCTAACACACGAGGACCATGACTATGGCCCTCTGATCTTTGCTCTTTATCTGGCGTTGTGTACGCGAGTCGTTCAAACTTTGTCCAAACCTTTGGGGATCTCTTAAACAGCCAGTGGCAATAATGGCTTAAATCCAGCAAATGAATTCATCTTTTCCTTAAAATATCAGCTTGCCTTCATTCCACTAACAGTAGAAATCACTTAAATCAGGAAAACGAGTGTTTCTATAGAGGGAGAAGGCAATGACACCAACTATTCATTTGGCACGGGGCTTTGCAAAGCAAAACGAATCCATCACATGCTATTCTCAACTTGCTCTCCGATCATAGCGATGGCTGTATATCCATAAACGGAAGTTCCAATCCACAATATCAGAGACATGAATTATGAGAAGCATGCACCCACATCACAGACAATGGTGACACCCACAGATGTCCAAACTAACACCAACAGACCATCACTGTGCTACAGATATGTACCCTTCTAGGACATGAGAAGGCCCTAGCTATGGGCTATAGCTAAATTGGCTATAACTTGGGCCCAGAGTTTTTCCTTTGTCTGGTCACAGACAGGAAAACCCCCAGCCCTAAATCATCCCTATTTACAAAACCCACAGAGTTGGAAAAACTCCTGTTCACAGGGTCTAAATGACCTCTGCTTGTTCTTATGGGCCAGGCTGGGTCTATCTAGCCTGGTTGCCAGAAATCCTCTGCCCTGTTCACTGTAATTCTAAACCAAATGCAGATCTGGCAACCAGGCTAGGTTCTATCAAGCCTGTAGTAGCAGTGTCCTAGTAGCAGTGTCAGGAAGCGCTTTCAGCACATCCTCACACTGCACCATGCGGAAACCCCCTTCACTTACAGGCTCTATGTGAGACACTGTAGCGAAATGTGTTAGATCAAGAAAAAAAGTGAACGATACCCACTTTTCCTTTGGGGGTATCAAGAATAATGTGGATGTTTTTCTGTTCGATTCATTAATGGTGGTGTTATTGGATATGACATTCCGTAATGCGGAATGCCTGACACCAGCAAAAGCCACCCACTCTCTTGCATAGGTGTGCCAGTACATGGCCTTCTGAACGTTGTGGTACTGTTCATATACAGCAGATAACATACATGTTTATTCATGTTGTTTTGTGTACATTACATGTGATTACTGTGTACTGCCAAGACCCACGCCAAGAGATCATAAGCTCTGATAAAAACAGGCTGTAAACAGCTACCCACAGACCACTTAAATGTATCTGTAAATAAACTGGATGATCAAGACATTTAGCCAGGACTACAGAACAGGAGAAAAAACTAATTCGCCTGGTTCAAATACCACTTAGTAGTCGTGTTTGCCTATAACACATAACCATTTGCGAATCAGACATGAATGATCACAATGTCAGATAATTCCTTCTATCCAGCCAATGGAACTCGCTATGTCAGAGTAACCATTAAGGAATAAATCAACTTAAAATCCTTTACGGCATGCTGCTGACATCACAACAGCGGTAAAACAAAAGGTAGTAAGGATGTCATCGTGCTTTTGACAATACAATAATATTGTATAATCATTTGTAATGTTCCTTTACCTGTATGCAAGTGCTTAGTTTTCATTAGTTGCTGATTAACAAATGCTGCCTGTTTAGAGGTTGCTGTAGTTACAAGAGACCGAAGTCCAAAATGATATGACCTACACTGCATTATTACTATAGTCAGTGACTACAACCAAATAATAACCTTTAAGGTACATTTCCAATATAAGCTCCCAATATCAGTATGATTAAGTAATTTATTGACCCAGATGCTGTATATTCTAATTATTTGCGAGGGAGAAGAATGTGTGTGTGGTGTGTGTGTGTGTGTGTGTGTGTGTTGTGTTAACTTCTTAAGACTGCAGCTTGCACAGGCTAACAGACGAGCCGCTGGAGAAGAGCCAGAACGCCGGGTACACTGCCTCGGCGAACTGGAACACAAACGTATGGAAAGGGTATGCCCGGTCCTGAACGTTATAGAAAGTGGCCGTTCCCTCTTCGCAATCCAGCAGCACGCCGACGCGGGTCGGATTCGGGTTCTGCAGTACAGTCTCACTGCTGGCGTGCCAGGCCGACAGCTTGACGTTGAACCACTCCACGCACCAGGACTGGGTGTTACGCCCCAGCCGGCTAGCCGGACCCTTCCGGTCGATGCTGTTGTAGGCCAGGCCGATGCCGGTGAAGTTGTTGCTACTCATCTTGACCTCCCAGTAGTGGCGGCCGCGGGAGAAGCCCTTGGAACTGAGCACCTGGCTGCAGACAGAGAAGCGGGCGGGGCAATCGGGGTAATGGGTGGGCTCGTCTGACACAGAGGCCACGGTCATGTTCTCTGTGAGGGAGATGCGCTTGTGGGCCGTTTTGGGGTCAAGGGTGAGAACCGTGCCATCTGGTGAGGGAGAGACAGGAGGTAAGATTCTCTCTCGCACGCAAACACACCCATTGCACACACTTTTCTAAAAGTTCCTTCAGAATGCAGTACTTGTTCTCAAGCTAGTGTTAGGAATAAATGTAGATAAGTGGTTAGACCACAGTCTATTTCCACTACAGACAACCCATCTTTTTTGTTTGGTATGCCTTTTTGTATATTGTTATACTTGACATCATATGAACAACAACAACCAACATGAGCCGTCTCCCCTAGAGACATTTACAACACACTGTTGACTTATGTTGAATGCACACTCAGAGGTTACAGACTTGCCAGAAGATTCCGATGGAGCAGTGTGGATAAAAGGTCAAATTTGGAGCACAGTGGCATATCCCATCCCTGCATCGAGGTACGTTTTCCATCCCACATCTCACGCCGGCTCCACGGTATCTTAATGTAACCATGACTGAGTTCCGACCCCAGTGCAGCTCAGTGTAAACAAGCGTAACGGTAGGGTCGGTATCTTCTGGCAAATTTATAGCCTATCCTAGCTTCCCTAGACTGAGCCAGAGTCGGTTTGCTACGTGGTTTCGGTAAACACTTTTGCGAACTTACATTGTAGAAGTTCATTTCGTTTTGCTGCAGACGTGATACTTGGGGGAACACTTGGTTGTCCTGTAAGAGAAATACCATGACATTAGTTTAGTAGAGTGCATAGGTGACTTTGATAAACCAGAGGGGTATTCCAGAAAGCCGGATTAGGGAGTTGGCGAGATCTGTCAAAGTAGAATTTGAGCAAACTCCGGATTTACGGTTCCAGAAAGAGAGGTCGACCTATAGCCTGATCAACCATAGCAACGAATGCTCGGAAGCAAACCTGCTACCTAAGTGGTTAACTTGACCTTAGTCTGTCCTGGTGAATAAAGACGGGGCTTCTCCGCCAATCAGATTGTTGTCCGTCACTATGGCCTGTCCCTTTGCGGAAAACATAATTGACATCAGAGCCTTTGTAATGCACGGCAAACAACGAAGGGAACAAACTATTGGACCTCGACTAGATCCTTGAACTCATTCAGAAGGTTATTTTCTGAAACCTTTTCTGCACAATCAATATCTGGCCAACTTACTCAACCTGTACGTAGCCAATGTAATCCAACGTGGTTTCGCCTTAACTGATATTGGCCTACAAACTCTGCATTACTTAGCAATTTTTTGGCCTCTGGAAGTTTCCTGTACAATGAGGGCGACGCTGAACGATTTGGCAAGGCAACTGTGCGCAGAGCCGTTTTTTAATGTCTTTGTTGCATTCCCTGCCCATCAAGCGGTCCATATAATCAAGGAGGTCTTTAACAGAATTGCAGGTACAGCAGGCTGCGCTGCTTTGCTAATCTCAAATGAATAAACCTAAGCAACATGACGAAAAATGATAAATAGCCTAATTCATCCGGCAGATTTCGCAAACAGCATTGGTGTTACAACTTAACATAGAACACATTGTTGCCCATGTTGTCATGAAAAGCACTCAATAAATGATTCATCTTATATAGGCTATGGAATGGGCCTACCATTGCAATTGTGACGTAAGTAAATTGTAGTAGCCTATTGGTCCATAGCCGTGACACGACTATCACCAGCGTTGCAATAACAGTGCTCTATAAAGTGAAAGCATCATTACTAGTCACCCGTGTGTGTAAGCTAGGCCTATTAGATATTGGAATTGGGCCGCTTCACTTAAGCATTTTCACTTAAGCATTTAATCTGCAATTTTCTGCCAGGCACCCTCTCTGACTTCTGCAGCGGCGGCTGTATTACATTTTTTGGTAAATATGTGAATATATTTGTTGTATGTTACAATAGTTTCTTGTTCTAAACTTGTGAAATATTGGGCTCTGTCTTTTTTGAATCCATAGCTGTAGTTTATTTCTGTCATCGACATGAGGCCCTTTTTGAATGTTGCGCGCCAGTTGTCGGATCAACCAATCTGCAATTCGCTTAGCGTAATTACTTAAACGAGAAGCAGACGTTCTGGAACCAAGAAATCACGTACTCCCTCATCTGGTTAAGAAAAGCGGGATATTTTCAGGGAAACCTAAATATGTAAAACCATCTTTCTGGAATCCCCCCCAGTTGCGACAAGTATCCAGAATTGCATTCAAATTTGTCATTGGAGGCTCACTTATAGAATTCAGCTGCTTGAGCAGAGGATATCATTTTAAGCAACATTTCCCCAGTGTATAGATATTTTTTTGCATGAACAACAGTTCTACCTGGGTCCTCCTTGTTCCTGGGTATGGGTTCTGCTGATTGTCCTCTGGGGTGGTCCCTTGGTGTGTGTGGAACAGGAGTGGCGAACTCTCTGGGAGCATTAGGTGGCTTTTGGGGATTTTCTGAGGGAGACAAACAACTAATTTAGAATATCTTTTCATATCAAATGATTGCAGGCAGTGCTTTTACGCAATATTGTATGAGTCAGCTGCTGCCTAAAACATGTAGGTTAAAGGAATAGTTACTTTTTGGCAATTAAGCCCCCTTTTTTTTTTTTTTTTTTTTTTTACTTACCCAGAGTCCGATGAACTCATTGATACCATATTAGTGTCTGCATGCAGTTTGAAGGAAGTTGAAGGTAGTTTCTGACGCGATTGCTAACAAGTAGTAGCACAATGTCTGGAAGTCTATGGGAGCATATAGCCAAAATTTGCTTATTTGACAAAATGTCGAAATATCCCTTTAAGCGCTCTCTCCAACTAAGGTTTGCGGAACAGACTGAACAGCCCTGTTAAACCGGATCATAAACAAAAAATGTGTCATGCACAGTACACCTGTTATCTGAGCTTGGCAGTAATTGATGTAAACACACAGAAAAACACTGAAAAATCAGTTCTCACTGTCAGCCTTATGTTCTTTCCCTTCCTTGTAATCTCGTTTCTTGTCTGACTCTGAAAGGGAGAAATGGTTGAGAGACTTGTAGGATAAAAAAGTAACTCTGGGTCATAGTTGACCCTTTAGAGGTGTAAATAGTGGTATAATTGGCAGTAAGTCTTTACTGACAGTACAACAATGATCTGCCATCTGGTTTTTGAACCATTTCTGACTGAATAGAACGAGCTGTATTTGTCCTGTTTTTGCCTGGTCTGATAAGGAAATGGAGAGACCTAATCGGTGCATCGTATTCTATGTTTGTTGAACGGTTCAATGTAGTGTCTTGGTAGAATGTACCTAGACACTAAAAAGGCCACAACAACCCATCTTGTAATAGCCTACTTCTCTCTCGGTTTGAATCTTGTGGAGGCTTCTTCCTCTGGTTTGCCCTGAGGGGGGCTCCTGGGCTGTGGGATCTAGGCATTCTCGGATGACCTTGTGGTGGCATGCCTCCTGAAACAAAAACCAGATGAAACTTTAGATAGTGTCACACTGTATCAAAGTAAATACAGTGCCCAAGGTCGTGATTAGGCTATGAGTGACCACCACAACGAGTCTATTACTTATTTCACAAACTATTGTGGCTGTACAATTTAGCCGGACAAAAGCCATACCTTTCTGGAAAGTTACAACCGCTACTGTATGCCAGCAAGAGTTATTATGTAGCTATTATAAAGACAAGGGCATAACGGCACTCACCCATTTCAAAGAAGTTTGGCATCAGAGGAGGACCAAACCTCTGAGCTGTAGGGAAGAAATCACATTTTATTGGTAATGTACACATATTTAGCAGGTGTAGCGAGAGGCTTATGTTCCTAGCTCCAACAGTGCAGTAATAACAACACACCCAAATCTCAAAAATAAAAAATGAATTAAGAAGTATTACATCGAGCAATGTCAGAGTGCGGAAAATAAATGTATACACTGCGTGTATAAAACATTAAGAACACCTTCCTTTGCCGTCAGAACAGCCTCAATTCGTCGGGGCATGGACTCTACAATAGGGATGGGCATATGACATTTTACTGTTCTAGTACTCACATAATTTGAGTGCTCTAATTAAAAAAATATATAATAAATGAAACACGGAAAAATGTGTGCATTTGTCTAAGCCAACAGCACGCAACCATGCATAACTTATCATAACCATTACAGATAAGTTCTAATCGCTCGATTGCCATTCACTGAAACCATAATGAGCTATGTTAAGGCGTCAGTTAGTTCGGCTGGCGCCTAGCCAACCTTGGCTAGCCTAACCGAACGTGTGTGCTCGCATACTCTCCCGTAAGACCTTAGTTTGAAAATCGAGAGAGAAAAAAAGCAGCAATAGTACTGTTTGTCCATTTTGAGACGCTGTAGCCAGTATACACTTCCTCAAAATAGTCAGAGTTAATCTAAAATACCGTCAAAATTAATGACGTTTGAGTTTTTGCCGACGATCTTAGTCACGCAATTTTACATCTTACTAAGATGTTTTGTGCAGTTTTTTTTTTAATGGAAAAACGTGCATGAAAGAGTTGTGTCTCCTTGAATGACAGACTTTATTGAAGAATCCCTATTGTTGACCAATCACTGACGAATGGGCGTGACTTCGACTCCGAACTCCGGCTTGCCTCCAGAACATTTTTGTGTGTGCCCGAACAGCCGAAAAAAATCTCGCCAAAGTCCAAAACTAACAAAAACGTCACAATAACATGCACAAACTCTACCGAACTGTTTCGCCTGGGCAGCACGCAGACGCTTTTACATGCTCGGCTCTGGTGGTCACAGCTGCGCTTTGTAGTGGCAAAAGACGTAACGCGAGATGTCTGCTGCTGCTTGTCCAGCGCCGAGAACGTTTCTTTGTGCTTGATAAGCATGTGATTTGTTGTGGTTTCTGCTCGGTATCAGACACATTTTTTTGCTTCAGTTGCACTTCTCCACTCGGATGAGAAATCAAACTGGCATTCTATCAACAGACAGCGCTCTGCTGTGTAGCCTCTTTGTTTCTCTCTGGTAAAATGCTAGATTAACTTCAAGCAAAACATTAGATTAGGAAATGTAGCTGGTTACATTCTTTCTATGATAAACATTAGACAGTTTGAGCTCTCCAAACAACCTGTACACTACGAGAATGAGAACGCTATGCCGTATTAATACATTGAAGAAACAGAAATTACCATCACCAAACATTCTAGATTAATGGGGAAATGGCAATGATTAACGGTAGCCTACATCTACTACTGTTGATACTTTTGATAATAGCAGGGATTTCATAATCTGTGACAAACAATTCACACCATGACAACAATGAATATGTATGAATTGGCGGGAGAGCGAGCACGGAGAAAGACGTGCCTGGCACTTTGTCTCACAGTATTTTATTTTTTAAATCTATGGTTAGAGAGAGATTTTTGACATCCTGCCCGTCCCCACTCTACAAGGTGTCAAGCGTTCCACAGGGATGCTGGCCCATGTTGACGCCAATGCTTCCCACAGTTGTTTCAAGTTGGCTGGATGTCCTTTGGGTGGTGGACCATTCTCGATACACATGGGATACACATGGGAAACTGCTGCGTGTGAAAAACCCAGCAGCGTTGCACTTCTTGACACTAAAATCGGTGCGCCTGGCACCTACTACCAAAGGCACATAAATATTTTGTCTTGCCCATTCACCCTCTGAATGGCACACATACACAATCCACACCTCAATTGTCTCAAGGCTTCAAAATCATTTTTTTAACATGTCTAATACCCCCATCTACACTGAATGAAGTGGATTTAACAAGTGGCATCAATAAGGGATCATAGCTTTCATCTGGATTTACCTGGTCAGTCTCATGGAAAAAAACAGGTGTTCTTAATGGTTTGTACACTATGTATATGATGGTGTGTATACACATTATGAATAGAAATTGTATTTAAAGCCGTAGTTAAATACGATAGGCCTTGAGTATATACAGTATATACACACATGAAGTGGGTTAAACAGTAAGTAAACATTATTAAAGTGACCAGTGTTCAATGACTATGTAAATAGGGCGGCAGACTCTAAGGTCCAGGGTTGAGTACAGGGTGATAGCCGTCTAGTAACACTGACTAAAGTTCAGGGCAGGGTACTGGGCGGAGGCCGGCTAGTGGTGACTATTTCACTTAGGTATTCTAAGTATAATGCTTGGAATCTGGAAAGCAAACGCCTCACCACCAGATTGGTAACCAATTTGAGGGATGAGATGTTGGATTGTGAATTATTGTTTGATTGGACTCATTGTTTGATCCCTTATTGCTCTCCAATATAAAAATCACCATTGCTGAACATGTCCATGCAAGCTTCTGGAATTTAATTAAATATCACAAGGCATCATACAAATGCCGCCCATAAGCACGTTTCATACACTTGTATACACACACACACCTGGTTGGAGTATCTGCAGTCTGGCCTCTACCGGCTGTTTCAGTACATGTGTGAGATGCTCCCTCAGGACTGCAGAGTAGGCATGCCAGGCTGCCACGGCCTTAGAGTCCAAGTTGACCTTCGGGGTATAGGGGTCAAAGGCCACCGCTGCCGGCATGTCAACTGAGGCCTGTCCCAAAGGTAAAAACCAACAATAAGATATATTATAGTCAATATTATAATTTCAAGACCACTGAGCTAAGGTTAGCCCACTGAGCTAAGGTTAGCCCACTGAGCTAAGGCCGGGAGCTGACGCAAGTCTTCTGCTTTCAGTTAAGGTTGCTCATCAACTGAGTGAGAGCAGTTCACCGAAGCCACCTTCGCTACACTGGACTCACCTGTAGGAAAGCCATGGTCTGAGTCTGACTGAGCAGGCTGTTGATGCCATCTTTTGCTGCGCTAAGCTTCGCAATGTTCTGGTTGAACTTCTTTATGAGGTTCTGGAGTTTGGTCTGACCGCTCTCCTGCTCGCGGTCCACAGTGTTCAGAGCCTCACGCTCGTCACGGTCCAGCAGCGCCCGGATTTGGCGGTACTCGTCCTCCAGAGCTCTCTTCCTGCTGGCTGCAGAGTCCTGGAGGAGACGGACACACAGTATACGTGGAGTTCTCAAATGGATCTCACAGCATCTCACACCGCTCTTACAGTGACTGTTCGCTATTTACTTTTTCCAGGTGCTCAAAGCTTTCAAACTGCTTTATACGTTGATTACTTCCTAGTGAATACAGTAGTTAAGACATTTTCTTGAGTCTCTGGTTTAAAAAGTGATAGCTCACCTTAAACTTGCTCTGCTGGTCACTCATCTGAGAGATGACCATCTGGTTCTTGTCCATCTTTCCTTCCAGCAGACTCAACTTGCCCCTCAAATCAGACTGAATGAGACATGAATGAATATCATCTTCCACCAAATAAAACATTTCTAACACTTAAGATGAGTTCACTTTTGTTTTCTTTTAGGATTAGTGATTTGATCAATGACATCACATCTGTAGCAAAATAGGGTAAACGGTCAGTAGTGAGGCTTAAACCAGTGACCTTACGCCTGTAGCCTAGCGGTTAAGAGTGTTGGGCCAGTAACCAAAAGGTGGTTTGAATCCCCGTGCCGGGAAAAGGTGGAGAAATCTGCCGTTCTGCCCTTGAGCAAGGCAGTTAACCCCTAACAACTGCTCCCCGGGTGCTGATGACATGGACGTCGATTAAGGCAGCCCCATTCACCGCTCCGATTCAGAGGGGTTGGGTTAAATGCGGAAGACACATTTCGGTTGAACGCATTGTTGTGCATGGACGTCTGCCTTAATCGACGACTAAGTATCCCAACAGAACAGTATGCTAGGTATTTCACCAGATGTATAAATGTGAAGCATCTGGTTAGTTTCCACTCACTACCAAATATTGTGATGAGAGGAAGCCCAGGGGCCGGCAGTGGTAGAAGGATTTTGGCCAACATTCAGTTATCCATTTCCAAAACTAGAATCTGTAACAGAGTGAACTGTGTTTTGTAGACTAACTTTTGCCAAAGTTTCTTAAAACCATGTGGTTTAGGAGTGGAAGGGCGAATTGAGTTATTCTACACACACTTCAGAGTAGGCGTTCCATAATAGAAATATGCAAATAGATGCTAGAACGAGCCAATAGGATCTCACTAGCTCGTGCTTGGTCTGCCCACTATGATTAATTTGCTCCCATTGAAACGACAGGCTCTGGTCTATCCCCTTTCCCTTATAAAAAAAAGTCCAGACCTCTAGACAGTTGTAATGCACTACATGGGGGCAATGGGCTGGCACAACACTACTGTATGCCTGACCGTGGATGGGGTGTATTAAAATATATATTGTGAACTTACCTCTTGCAGTGCCCGTTGTTCATCAGGGTTGGAGAAGGTACAGCCTTTATGCACCTGCTGCAGACAGACACCACAGATACAGCGGCCATGTTGGACACAGTAGAACTCCATCAGCTTGTGGTGGTCGGGGCAGATACGGTCGCGCAGGTCGCCCAGAGGCTCGTTCAGCTGATGCGCGCCAAACACTGGGTTCTCATGATGAGGCCTCACGTGCTCAAGGCAGAACGACGCCATACAGGTGAGGCAGGTCTTGAACGCTTTGGCTTCCATACAGGTGTCACACAAGATAGCCACCTCTTTGGGCTCCATCTTGACCGCATCCCACATGATTAAGTCGCCTATCTCACTGGGGAGGTCGCTTTTATTCGACTTCATTTTGAACGTTTCCACAACAGTGCTGAGGACGGTGTTCTTCTTCAGCTCTGGTTTGGTGGTGAAGTGGGTCCGGCATTGTGGACAGCTGTAGTTGTCTTTCCAGGTTTCTAGGAGACACTCTTGGCAAAAGTTGTGTCCACATGGAATTGTCACCGGACAGTCGAAAGCACAGAGGCAGATGCTACAGCTCAGTTCGTCTTCGAGACTCATGAGGGAAAACAGATCCTCCGCCATGATGGAACTACAACTGTCTGCTGCTGTGCTGTCTGTGAGTATTCTGTTTAAACTACTATTCTGCCAACAGCAGAAATGACGTCACCGTTGTATGGAAACCTTCAAAATAAAAGCCCACATTTCAAAACATTGCAATGTTGATAACTCATTCTAAAGATATTAAATTGTAATCAATTGCCATTTACATGGTGCTTATATGCAAGGCTAAAAAAAATTCAGTGTAAAAAAAAAATGAAGACTACTTGGTATAGCTATTGGTATGTTCACAATATTGGGGTAGTTCCACCAATTAGGTGCCTTTTGGAGTAGTGCGGGGGGGGGGGGGGGGGGAATTATTTAGCTGAACTTTAACATGTCAAAATGCACATGTTACACTTAATTAAAAAAAAATAATAATCCCAATCCCGTAAATATTTTTGGGGGGTGACAAATAAAGTAGCAGGGTTGATGTGTTATTCTCGACCCGCTCAGTTTCCCGCCACAAAGCACCAGAAAATGAGCAAAAAGAGTAGAACCAGCTCACCTGCTTTTACACTATGATTTGACTATTAGATGTCCAATTAAAACTTTTACAGGAATAGCTTCACCATATTAAAATGCGAGTTCAGTTAACGTAACAGGTTTGACCTTAAAATCTTGGACAGATTTGTTTAATTGCTTAAATTAATCACAAATCACATTATTTATTTAATCTTCAGAAATTACTGTCAGTGTAACAGTATTGCTTCAGCCCCTCTCCAATCACTCCATAAAAGCTGCGGCCCTTCCAAGGGAAATAACTACTTCCAAGGGAAATAACTACTTCCAAGGGAATAACTACTTCAAGGTCTGAGGGCGTGACGTCACTGATTGAAACGCAACTAGCAAGCACGACTAACTATCTAGCCGTTTCACACAGGTTGCAAAAACATAACAAGGGCTTTACAATGATTGTGAAAACTTGGGGAACATCGGCACAAATAGTTGTTTTTTCTCTATAAACCAGTATGTAATTCAGTGTATATAGGGTAGGCCGTCATTGTAAATGACTTGCCTAGTTAAATAAAGGTTAAATAAAAAAATTAAACATACATTTATTTTTTGCATTGTGACCAATGGAATGGGTGGAGTAAAAGGCCAGCAACACTCTGAATTAACATAACAGTATTTGTGTAAACTTTCAAATGAAATGCTGGTATAAATAATGAAATATAAAAGATGGGTTATTTTTCCAAGGTGGATACAATGCTTTGAAAAACAGTTGTACGTAACTACTGTTAAACAAAAGGATAGTCACAAAGCTTTCCATGCCCTTGCAGGGAGACTCTTATTTTGAAAGGAAATCCTGTCGCTAGAACGGTATTCTAGTTTCAGTGCGTCACTCTGGCGAAACGAAACTTATTGGCAGTCTTTGCTTCTGTGGTGTAGCTACGGAATATTAGAGTTTTTAAGATACTATCGTTGCGCGAAGTCATTATCTACTTTATCTTGATTCTAGCCTTACCGTTTCCCCTTTTGAATAGAGAAATTATTACCAAAGATGTTGTGTTATTACATTATTTGCTTGAGTGAAGTGGCCAGCTGTATCTGTATTAGGCCTTCATGATTTTATTTATTTTTATAAAATGTTCCTGAACACGTATGATATTTTAAGTAAAGTAGCCAAAGGAATCAAACTTACCAGGTTGTAAAGTGCACTGACAGCTGCCAAACGTATTTTACGTACGTCCCCTGACTTGTCCGAGTTCTGAGTAGCTGTCTGTGGATTCTTCTTCGGTGGGGTTTATCGGCAGTTGGCATCCAACATTATGGTGCATTACCGCCACCTACTGTACTGGAGTGTGGCCCAGTCTCTTAAGAAAAGACAACAAAAAATGTAAACTGTATATAATGACGTTCTACTTAGTATACTCTTTAAACTAATTTCCTGTATCCACTTCTCCCTTATACTGGATCTCAGCCTCTTCCCCCCTCATACTGCCTACACTGTGCCAATACATGCTCCACTGTCTCTGTTTCCGGGCAATAATCACACTTTCCTGTTGGATGCTTTCCCATAAAGTCTTATTTAACTGACTGTGTCCCACCCCTAATCTTGTAAAAATAGCCCCCTCTCTTCTGTCTCTTCCTGCCATCCTCCCCTTCCCGACTTTCCTCTGTACTTAGAATAAATGCCTGCCCTCAGTATCTCTATTCCACTGCTCCTGCCATCTCTGCACCACCACTGTCCATATCAGGCTTTTTGCCTCTGCCTTGCTCGTTTGAAACCAAAACATCAACATCCCCACTACTAAGTTCTTGATTAGCCAGTACATCAACTGCCTCGTTCCCCTTCACCCCCACATGGGCTGGGAGCCAAGGCAATCTTGTCTGTATACCCATCTGTCTGACCCTGCCTTGGGTTTGTTGTACAGCATAAAGCACATATTGTCTGCTATGTGAGCTAAAGGACTGCAGACTCAAACACTGCACATGAACCAGAGCAAATAACTACTGTCTGGCTTGACTTCCTCCACCCGCTGCAAGGCCAGTATGGCCATCAGCTCTGCCGTATGTACCGCCAGATGATCTGTAATATGTTTCCTGACTGCCACCCCACATTCCTGTACTACAAATGCTGACCCAGTACGTCCTGTCCTTGGATCTTTTAAACCATCTGTGTAAATAGCCACAATGCTGATACACAGTGTCCTGATGTCTATTAAACAAATCAGATGGATCAACACTCTCCTCATCTTTCTGTAGTCTCTCCATCACTTCTAGATCAACTACAAGAGGTGGGAGTAGCCATGGTGGGTTCACAAGAATAGCTGCCGTTGGACTAAACTCCCTTCCATACAGTCCCATCTCACTCGCATGGGTATCACCCACCCAAAGATCGTGTTCTGTCCTCACTCATGTTCCCAGTATCAAATCAAATCAAATGTATTTATATAACCCTTCGTACATCAGCTAATATCTCGAAGTGCTGTACAGAAACCCAGCCTAAAACAGCAAGCAATGCAGGTGTAGAAGCACGGTGGCTAGGAAAAACTCCCTAGAAAGGCCAGAACCTAGGAAGAAGCCTAGAGAGGAACCAGGCTATGAGGGGTGGCCAGTCCTCTGCTGGCTGTGCCAGGTGGAGATTATAACAGAACATGGCCAAGATGTTCAAATGTTCATAGATGACCAGCAGGGTCAAATAATAATAATAATAATCACAGTGGTTGTCGAGGGTTCAACAGGTCAGCACCTCAGGAGTAAATGTCAGTTGGCTTTTCATAGCCGATCATTCAGAGTATCTCTACCATTCATGCTGTCTCTAGAGAGTTGAAAAAAGCAGGTCTGGGACAGCAGGTAGCACGTCCGGTGAACAGGTCAGGGATCCATAGCCACAGGCAGAACAGTTCAAACTGGAGCAGCAGCACGACCAGGTGGACTGGGGACAGCAAGGAGTCATCAGGCCAGGTAGTCCTGAGGCATGGTCCTAGGGCTCAGGTCCTCCGAGAGAGAGATTGAAAGAAAGAGAGAATTAGAGAGAGCATACTTAAATTCACACAGGACACCAAATAAGACAGGAGAAACACTCCAGATATAACAGACTGACGCTAGCCCCCCGACACATAAACTACTGCAGCATAAATACTGGAGGCTGAGACAGGAGGGGTCGGGAGACACTGTGGCCTTGTCCGACGATACCCCCGGACAGGGCCAAACAAGCAGGATATAACCCCACCCACTTTGCCAAAGCACAGCCCCCACACCACTAGAGGGATATCTTCAACCACCAACTTACCATCCTGAGACAAGGCCCGAGTATAGCCCACAAAGATCTCCCCCACGGCACAAACCAAGGGGGGCGCCAACCCAGACAGGAAGATCACGTCAGTGACTCAACCGACTCAAGTGACGCACCCCTCCTAGGGACGGCATGGAAGAGCACCAGTAAGCCAGTGACTCAGCCCCTGTAATAGGGTTAGAGGCAGAGAATCCCAGTGGAGAGAGGGGAACTGGCCAGGCAGAGACAGCAAGGGCGGTTCGTTGCTCCAGTGCCTTTCCGTTCACCTTCACACTCCTCGGCCAGACTACACTCAATCATAGGACCTACTGAAGAGATGAGTCTTCAATAAAGACTTAAAGGTTGAGACCGAGTCTGCGTCTCTCACATGGATAGGCAGACCATTCCATACAAATTTTGCTTTATAGGAGAAAGCCCTGCCTCCAGCTGTTTGCTTAGAAATTCTAGGGACAGTAAGGAGGCCTGCATCTTGTGACCGTAGCGTACGTGTAGGTATGTACGGCAGGACCAAATCGTAAAGATGGGTAGGAGCAAGCCCATGTAATGCTTTGTAGGTTAGCAGTAAAACCTTGAAATCAGCCCTAGCCTTAACAAGAAGCCAGTGTAGAAAGGCTAGCACTGAAGTAATATGATACAATTTTGTGGTTCTAGTCAAGATTGTAGCAGCCATGTTTAGCACTAACTGAAGTTTATTTAGTGCTTTATCCGGGTAGCCGGAAAGTAGCGCATTGCAGTAGTCTAACCTAGAAGTGACAAAAGCATGTATTGATGTTACTCATATTGTTGTTACAAAGGAAACAGAAACCAGTAGTTACTTACTTTATTAATGTGCTGGTTGACAACATGCCTAGTAAAGTTTGCTTAACTATATATCTTTGTCTGTCGTGACTACAACACAAAGCATATTGAAACATAGTGACAGCGGTACTCAAAAGAACCTGGATCTCATCGATGTAAATGAAGAATACATCCGAGGCAGCAGTTTGAAAAAGTGCTGGCTATCGTGAGTGACTCTATGCTAAAAGCTAGCTGGCTATTGGATACAAGCAGATTCGTGAGTAGCTAACATTCCATTCTAGGGCCTCCCGGGTGGCGCAGTGGTCTCTGTGCCACCAGAGATTCTGGGTTCGAGCCCAGGCTCTGTCGCAGCCGGCTGCGACCAGGAGGTCCATGGGGCAACGCACAATTGGCCCAGCGTCGTCCGGGTTAGGGTGGGTTTGGCCGGCAGGGATATCCTTGTCTCATCGCGCACTAGCGACTCCTGTGGCGGGCCGGGCGCAGTGCACGCTGACCAGGTTGCCAGGTGTACGGTGTTTCCTCCGACACATTGGTGCGGCTGGCTTCCGGGTTGGATGTGCGTTGTGTCAAGAAGCAGTGCGGCTAGGTTGGGTTGGGTTTCGGAGGACGCATGGCTCTCGACCTTCGCCTCTCCCGAGTCCGTACTGGAGTTGCTGCGATGAGACAAGACTGTACCTACTACCAATTGGATACCACGAAATTGGGGAGAAAAAAGGGGGTAAAAAAATAAAATAATAAAATACAAATAAAAAAACATTCCATTCTACAAATATATCGCTATGGAAAATGCACTGAAACCTCTGGGGAAAAATAGACTTTGATGATTGTAATTTAGCACTGACCTGGGAAAGATGGAAAAAGGAATTCAATTTGTACATGGCTCTTACAATGAGCGAAAAACCTGAGGATTACAAAGTATTATCTCATTGGGGGAAAAGGCAGAGAGATTTGTGAGACCCTGTGGGTGGGCAGTACAAAAGACAATCTCTCTGAGGAAGTAATTGCAGCACTGGATGCATTTTGTGATCCCAAGAAAAATTAAACAATTTTTTCATGCGAAGTTAGGGCCAAGATGAGAGTTTAAACAAATATCTCACTGAATTGAGGACTGTAGTGGCCACCTGCAACTTTGGAGTAATCACAGACTCTCTTATCAGGGACAGGATTGTGTGTGGCCAACACTTAAGAGAGCGCTTACTCAGAGAGACTGATCCCAGTTTAGAGAAATGTATACAGATCGGAAGAGCTGCAGAACTGTCCAGACAGAGAGCTAAAGTCATAAATGTGCAGGGCCCTGTAGCAGTGCATGCAGTAACACAGAAAGAGGGACCGAGAGGGAGAGGAGACCCTACAGAGGGACAGAGCATTATACAATGCAGATACTGTGGACAGACACATGAGAGAAAAAAGGAAAAATGCCCTGCATATGGACAAAAATGTAAATCCTGGTTTGCAAAAGTGCAGGGATCAGCAAGAGAAACAGAGTCCTGGCAATGGAAAATGTGTCAGCTGACTCAGAGCGCGGTGAGGATGTGCTCTGCATCACACTAGGGCCAAAGTCAGAGAACATCAACGTGGTGCAGGAGAAAACCACAGACCCCAATGCAGCTCTCTTTGCAACCATGCTGGTCAACAAAAAGTCAGTCAGATTTCAGCTGGATTGTGGTGCTAGTTGTAATGTTATCCCTGCAAACCTCATAAAAGCCAGTCACCTAGAGCCCTGCAGTCAGGTATTGGTGATGTATAACAAGAGTACTCTGACACCACTGGGGACTTGCACACTTAAAGTGATCAATCCACGCAATAAGAAAACCTACCGAGTTGAGTTCATCGTAGTCAACAAGCAGATTGGATTAGCAGCCTGATCGTAGTGAAGAAACCGTCTGGAAAACTAAGAGTGTGCATTGATCCGAAACCTCTCAACAAGAGGATCCATTACACACTTCCCACTATTGAAGATGTGCTGCCAGATCTGAACAGAGCACGCGTTCAGTCCAGCCCCAGAGATCTTTCAGAGGAAGTTGAACCAGGCAATGGAATGTCTTCCAGGAGTCAAAATCATTGCAGATGACATCCTGATTGTGGGAGAAGGAGACAACGATGAAGCAGCGACTCTGGACCATGACAAAAACCTGAAAATGCTCCTGGACAGATGCAGGAAGCTCAATATCAAGCTGAATCCGGAGATGCTGCAGCTCAGGCTGAAAGAAGTGCCCTACATTGGCCACCTGCTAACATCAGAGGGGTTGAAAGTGGACCCAGGAAAAGTGACAGCCATCAGACAGATGCCTAGGCCTACAGATGTGCAGGGGGTGCAGCGCTTCCTGGGCATGGTAAACTACCTAGCCAAGTTCTGCAGCCACGCCACGGAGCTCTGCGAACCACTGTGACAGCTAATACACAAGGACTCACTGTGGGAGTGGTCAGAGAGACATGAGCAGGCTTACAATAAAATCAGGGATACCATTGCACAGACCCCTGTGCTGAAATACTACAACCCAACAGAACAGCTTGTACTACAGTGTGATGCTTCAGAGAGTGGGTTAGGAGCAGCCTTGATGCAGGGAGGACAACCAATAGCATACGCCAGCAGGGCCCTGACAGAGACTGAAAAGGGTATGCACAGATAGAGAAGGAGCTGCTTGCAGTGGTGTTTGGCATGGAGAGGTTCCACCAATTCACATATGCACGAACTGTGGAAGTGCAGTCAGATCACAAGCCTCTAGAGTGCATCATGACAAAGCCTCTCCTCAGCGCACCAAGAAGACTACAACGGTCTGAGCAGGGCGTTCCTCACAGAACAAGACAACAGAGGCCCTGTGAAGGTCGAAGTGGAATCAATCAATCTGCCTTTGTTGTAAAAAAGAAAAGAAAAAGAGAACATGTAGCTATATTGATGTTACTCATATTGATGTTACACAGGAAACAGAAACCAGTAGTTACTTACTTTATTAATGTGCTGGTTGACAACATGCCTAGTAAAGTTTGCTTAACTATATATCTTTGTCTGTCGTGACTACAACACAAAGCATATTGAAACAGCATTGATTCATTTTTCAGCATCATTTTTGGACAGAAAGTTTCTGATTTTTGCAATGTTACTTAGATGTAAAAAAGCTGTCCTTGAAACAGTCTTGATTTGTTCGTGAAAAGAGAGATCAGGGTCCAGAGTAACGCCGAGGTCCTTCACAGTTTTATTTGAGGCGACTGTACAACCATCAAGATTGTCAGATTCAACAGAAGATCTCTTTACCAGAATATCTCTTTACCAGAAGACGGTTAGGCCTATCATTAGCATCGCTATATTTTTCTTGTTCCTTAATTGTTTGAAACCTGGACGTTTTACTTCATACTATGAGGCATGTCTTAACTTGCTTCAAAGTAGCCTATAGCCAAAATCCCACCATAGAAACATGGTTAGACTTAATTTAAGACTTACATATGCGCTCTCCGTTTCTATAAACTTTATTTAATTGTCTAGTGGCAAAAGGCATTATCCTAGTCATATTAGCAACCCATGATAGTTGTTGCATCTTTAGAACCCCTTTCTTCATAAATTTCGAACATATATTTCGTCTCTGTCCATGAAACCGCTTATATGTTCGGTGCGATTTTTGAACGCGTTTTTCCGCAAATCGCATTTTGGAACACTTGTCCGTATGCCGACTGCCTGGTGTACATTGCTGCGCTTAAAATGTGAAGAAATAATACTATATCAACATTTTAAGTTAGACATTCTGATCTGTTTCATCAGCCTTATTAATAGATACAGCGTATACCTCCACTACACTACTTTGATACGCATCAGTGGGGATTAAGAAGTGAGTATACACAATGCCCATAAAAAAGTGGGTATACGGCGTATACCTGCACATACTCTCTAATAAACCAATTGAACTATTCTCTGACTCCTTACATGGACATTCTCATCAGTTTATTTTGTTATTTAGCAATAGTAATTTAGTCATTCTTACCAAGTAGACCACATAGGCACACACATAACACAAGTTCACACAAACACTGAACCGTACATTGTTTATTCGAGTTTTTAATTAAGTACACAGAAATTGTAAATCTGCATTCAAAATGGATGGAAAATGGACAACATTCTAAGAAGTGGCGAATCAAAAGAGGACAACGATGTATTTAATTACATATCAAGGTGTGGGTATCCTTACATTCATTTTGTTAAACTGCAGAGGGAAATTGTTCTTGCCGTAGGCTATTATTGATGTTTAGGTTTCTACACTCAAATTAGATCAGTCTGTTCCTGTCAAATCAACTAATGTTCCACAAATATTTCAAGTACAGTGTACACAGTAAGTGCAATGTTAGACAGGTTTAGCATACCTGTGACTTTTTAGTTAATTTCTGTTTGTTTTTTTCAATTGGACACAGGTTAAGATTCATGCATACATTTACTCAGTTTTCTCATGAGAAAAGCATCATACAGTAACCTGAATTTCTGAAAGTAAGCCACCCTTCAGGCAAAACAACATAATTCTGGAGGGTTTTGTATTTGGAAGAACGTGAAAGCTATGGGGACTAAGCTAGGCATGTGTCTATATTACAACTCTGTGCTGCCAGCCTGACTTCAGATGCTGTTGACATGATTGGCCCCGATCCCAGGGTACTGTGTGTTGCTCTGGTCACCGGTGTAGTCTCCACTGAGCTGGTGCCTGTCCTTCAGCAGGTCTGCAAACTGCTCCTCCTGAGAACACACAGCAACAAACGGCTACATTTAGTTTTGTTTTTCAAGTCATGTTACCAGGTAAGAAAAATGAATATGTAGCCTAAACACTCGTCATGACTCATCTTAATAATTGTGGTAGATATCTCCAGTCTTACCAGTACGTTCATTCGCTCAGCTGCTGCCACGGCGACGTTCAGCTTCCTCTCATCCTCCTCCCTCTCCTCCTCGATAACCCCCAGCCTATGACGTCGATTAACAATTGCATTTTAGTTCATCTTCAAACCAAATAAACTCTCATTAATTTGAAAGGTTGTGAATGTCATTTGATTACATTTCGATCTGTCCCTCTTACTCCGCTGTCTCACCTGAAAGTGGCGCTAGCAAGCTGTTCCTCACGGACAGCCAGAAGACTACGCAGTTCGTTAACCTCAGCCAACAAGACTGCATTCTGATCTTGACTTTGGACAATGAAGTCCTCCAGCCGCTTGGCCATCTCCAACTCACGCTCTGTCACCTGCTCCACCCCCAGGCGGAGCTCCGACAGCTCCTGTGCATGCTGGTTAAATCACAAATCGACATCATGGCGATCAAGCAATTTTATCATTGCAGTATTTCTTTGATGAGCTGAAGTAATCAATGCGAAAGGAGCAGCATTACTGGATGATAAATAATATGAAGGTGAACCCACCCTGTCCAGTAGGTTGATATCTTCATTCTCTACCTTCCTCTCGTATGTCTCTTTGCTCTGGGACACTTTGATCCAAGGCACTGGAGCAGGAGGAGCCTTTACACCGACACTCTGACACAAGAAGAGGGGATGCTTTCATGAGATTCAATCACTCCTCCCACCCATCGACTCTCAACAGAACAACCACATGGCAATGCAAGGTTATGACTATGAACCATGTACTTCATGAGGAGAATGTCAACATAAAATAGAATGTTTGAATGTTGACAATTGAAACCACATGACCAAGATTTCCAAACTCACGTTCTGTGGTGATGAGATATCAAGTGGAGGGTTGGCTTCCTGCTCTGCCTCTTGGTCCTCCAGCGGCAGATTTTCAGTGCTGATCAGTCTCCTCAGTTGCTGTTTAGGGTCCATCTGCCGTCTGTGCGGAGCACTCTGGGTCCTGGATACTGGCTTCCTCTCTCTGGCACTCATCCTGTCTCGCTTGACCCTCTGAAAGCTTTCTTTCCGCTGGCCGCCCTTCACATCCATAGGCAGCTGCTGCATGGAGTTGTGCAGAGGGCTGTACTTGCCCACGTCTTTAGGGGGCACGTAGGTCGGCTTGGAATGACCAATGTTGCTGTTGTGAAAAAGAAAAATCACGACAATAAAGCGAGACGTGAAAAAGATTGTGAAACTATGTACGCACACAAGTAGGTCTACAAAAATGCTTATGTGCAATACACATAGGGTGCACATGCAGAAATGCACTCGCCAACCTCACCTGCTAACAGTAATCCGTAGAGCATCTGGGCCCAGAGATTCTGTAATCTGGTTCAGGATTGAAGGCAGAGGGTGCAATTTGTCTATGGTGTCCTGAGGAAGAAATATGAACGAACAGCATGTTAGCTACCACTAAACCTTACCATGGGAGGTTTCAGCTTCGTTTCAAGTTTTATTTGTCACATTTGTCACATACAGCGAAATGCTTATTTTGCTAGCACTACACAACACTGCAGTATTCAATATTAAATCAAACTGTATTTGTCACACGCGTCAAATACAACAGGTGTAGATGTCCCGACTTCCGCCGAAGTCGGTCCCTCTGCTTGTTCGGGCGGCGTTCGGCGGTCGATGTCACCGGCCTTCTAGCCACCTCCGATCCACTTTTCATTTTCCATTTGTTTTGTCTATGTCTTACACACCTGGTTTCACTCACCCAATTACCTGTTTATTATTTAACCCTCTGTTCCCCATGTTTGGTTGTGAGTGAGTGTTTGTTGTATTGTGGACCGTATTGTGGGCTTGCTATTGTCTTGTATTTTGATGACTTTGAGTAAAGTTACTTTTATTTACTCATCTTTGGTGTCCTGCGCCTGACTCCTCTGCACCAGCTACACATTGACCATTACAGTAGACCTTACCGTGAAATGCTTACTTACAAGCCCTTAACCAACAATAGCTTTTAAGTAAGGAAGGAAATATTTGCTATAAAAATAAAAAGTAACACAATAAAATAACAATAACGAGGCTTTATCCAGGGGGGTACCGGTACAGAGTCAATGTGCGTGTGTACAGGTTGAGGTAATGTACATGTAAGTAGGGGTAAAGTGACAATGCATAGATAATAAACTGCGTGTAGCAGCAGCGTAAAAAAGGGGTCAATGCAAATAGTCAGAGTAGCTATTTGATTAACTGTTTAGCAGTCTTATGGCTTGGGGGTAGAAGCTGTTAAGGAGCCTTTTAGACCTAGATTTGCCTTGCAGTAGCAGAGAGCACAGTCTATGACTTGGGTGGCTGGATTCTTTGACCATTTTTAGGGCCTTCCTCTGACACCGCATGGTATAGAGGTCCTGGATGGCAGGAAGCTTGGCCCCAGTGATGCACTGGGCTGTACACTCTACCCTATTTAGGATCTTGTTGTCGTATGCCGATCAGTTGCCATATCAAGCGCTGATGCAACCAGTCAGGATGCTCTCAATGGTGCAGCTGTAGAACTTTTTGAGGATCTGAGGACCCATGCCAAATCTTTTCAGTCTCCTGAGGGGGAATAGGCTTTGTCGTGCCCTCTTCACGACTGTCTTGGTGTGCTTGGACCATGATAGCTCACAAACTGCTTCACTACAGCCCCATCGGTGTGAATGGGGTTGTTCTTGGCCCTCCTTTTCCTGTAGTCCACGATCAGCTCCTTTGTCTTGATCACGTAGAGGGAGAGGTTGTTGTCCTTGCAACACACAGCCAGGTCTCTAACCTCATCCCTATAGGCTGTCTCATCATTTTCAGAGATCAGGCCTACCACTGTTGTCTTGTCGGCAATCTTAATGATGGTGTGTGTGTGTGTGTGTGTGTGTGTGTGCCCATGCTTTCGTGGGTGAACAGGGAGTACATGAGGGGACTAAACACCCACTCCTGAGGGGCTCGCGTGTTGAGGATCAGCGTGGCAGATGTGTTGTTGTTGCCTACCCTCCCTGACAGGCCACCTGTCAGGAAGTCCAGGATCCAGTTACAGAGGGATGTGTTTAGTCCCAGGGTCCTTAGCTTAATCATGACCTTTGAGGGCACTATGGTGTTGAACGCTGAGCTGTAGTCAATGAACACCATTCTTAAATAGGTGTTCCTTTTGTCCAGGTGGCAGTGTGGAGTGCAATAGAGATTGCGTCATCTGTGGATCTGTTGGGGCAGTATGCGAATTGTAGTGGGTCTAGGGTTTCTGGGATGATGGTGTTGATGTGAGCCATGAGCAGCCTTTTAAAACACTTCATAGCTACAGACGTGAGTACTACGGAGCGGTAGTCATTTAGGCAGGTTACCTTGGCGTTCTTGGGAACAGGGACTATGGTGGTCTGCTTGAAACATGTATATATTACAGACTTGGTCAGGGAGAGGTTGAAAATGTCAGTGAAAACACTTGCCAGTTTGTCAGCGCATGCTCTGAAAAGGCATTCTTGTAATCCGTCTGACCCTGCGGCCTTGTGAATGTTGACCTGTTTTAAGGTCTTAACGACATTGGCTACGGAGAAGGTGATCACACAGTCGTCTGGAACATGGTCAGTGTTGCTAGCCTTGAAGTGAGCACAGAAGACATTTAGCTTGTTTGGTAGGCTCGCGTCACTGTGCAGCTCGCGGCTGGGTTTCCCTTTGTAGTTTGCAAGCCCTGCCATATCCGACAACCGTCAGCCAGTGACTGACGTGGTGTACTCCTCAATGCCATCGGATGAATCCCAAAACATATTCCAATCTGTGCTAGCAAAACAGTCCTGTAGCGTAGCATCCGCATCATCTGACCACTTCTGTATTGAGCGAGTCACTGATACTTTCTGCTTGAGTTTTTGCTTTTAAGCAGGAATCAGGAGGATATAATTATTGTCAGATTTGCCAAATTGAGGGTGAGGGAGAGCTTTGTACGCATCTATGTGTGTGGAGTAAAGGTGGTCTCGAGTAAAAAAAAAATCTTCCTCTGGTGGAACACATGCATGCTGGTAGAAACTATAGTACAACTAATAAAAATAAGAGATTTTACAATGTGCAGTGATACTGGAGTATTTGAGGTAGATATGTACATATAGGCAGGGATTATGAGAAGTGACTGGTAGCAGGATAAATAATAATAGTAAACAGTGGCAGCAGCATAAGTGGAGGTGGGTGGGTGTGTGTGTGTGTGCACTTAAGTGTCAGGTCTACTCCCTCTCCCCCGTTCCGTGCTCGACATCGCTGGTTTACTAACCACCGGTCCTGGCTGCCCATCATTACGCACACCTGCGCCCCTTCATTACTACCTTGATTACTTACCATTTATCTAGCACTCTGTTTATGTCAGTCATCAAATAGTATTGTTTATGTTTCCTTGTTAGACGCTTCTCTTCTCTTGTTTTGTACTCCGTCAACACCACGATCAGCTGGCGCAACTGGGTGTGGCTATGGATGAGGTCCTCCGAGTCCTCCACCACCTCAACACCACCCGAGAGGATTCACTTTCAAATAACGGAGGGCCTTCTACCATGATTCATCCCGGCAAGCCAGTCTCCCAGCCTACCCAGCAGTCTGCCCAGGTCAGCGATGCCCAACTGTCCCTCCTGGACAACTAAGATGGGATGCCATCCAAATGCCATGGCTTCCTACTCCAGTGCTCCCTCTATTTCACTCATCAGACGGGAGCCCCCACCACTGAGAGGTCCAAGGTTTCCACGGTCATTTCTCTGCTGACTGGGCGGGCGTTGGAGTGGGCTATGGCCGTCTGGGAGAGAGGAGAGGAGGAGCTGGGTTCCTACGAGGGGTTCATGGCTCTGTTCAGGGCGGTCTTCGACCATCCACCGGAGGGCAACTACTCCAACTCCTGCAAGGTACCCAGACCTCTGCGGAGTACAGTCTCACCTTCCGGGCGAGCCCACTCCTCGCCCTTGGGGCCGTCCCCCTGGCTAGCATTGTCAGTCACATCTGGACTTAAAAAAAAAAAATCTAGCACTCTTTCTGTCAGTCATCAGGTAGTATTGTTTCTATTTCCTTGTTAGATGCTTCTTGTTCCATGTTTTGTTATCATTAAACTCACACTGCACTTGTTTCCTAACTCCCTGAGTCTTCGCTACAACAAGAGTGTCAGTGTAGGCGTGATAGGCGGATATACATGTAAACAGGGCTGAAAAGTGACTGGTAGCAGGAGTACAAGAATGTCATAGCATAACCCTTGCCTTTGATTCAGTTGATTTATGCCTACCTGCTTCATTGGGGAAATTATGTCGACCAGCAGGCTGTGTAGGACAGCCAGACGCAGAGGCAAGTCAACATAGCCATCGAAGGATGTCATTGGGATCTCTATGTCTGGGCTGGACACTGTCTGAAGGAAGCACCTCATCCTCTCCCAGTGCTGCTGTAGGAAGTCATTCATGAACAGCATGTACCCCTCCTTCTCCCCAAACCTGTTAATGGAAGAGGATGGGGAATGGATTAGTGTTGGAGGAGGGAACGCCTGGTTTGGGAATATGGAGAGAAGATGTTTATTCTTATCAGCAGACTCAATAGCCTTGGTTTCTCAAATGACTGCCTCGTCTGGTTCACCAACTACTTCGCAGACAGAGTTCAGTGTGTAAAATCGGAGGGCCTGTTGTCCGGACCTCTGGCAGTCTCTATGGGTGTACCACAGGGTTCAATTCTCGGACCGACTCTTTTCTCTGTATATATCAACGATGTCGCTCTTGCTGCGAGTGATTCCCTGATCCACCTCTACGCAGACGACACCATTCTGTATACATCTGGCCCTTCTTTGGACACTGTGTTAACTAACCTCCAAACAAGCTTCAATGCCATACAACACCACTCCTTCTGTGGCCTCCAACTGCTCTTAAACGCTAGCAAAACCAAATGCATGCTTTTCAACCGTTCGCTGCCCACATCCGCCCGCCCGACTAGCATCACTACTCTGGACGGTTCTGACCTAGAATACGTGGACAACTACAAATACCTTGGTGTCTGGCTAGACTGTAAACTCTCCTTCCAGACTAATATCAAACATCTCCAATACAAAATCAAATCTAGAATCGGCTTTCTATTTCGCAACAAAGCCTCCTTCACTCACGCCGCCAAACTTACCCTAGTAAAACTGACTATCCTGCTGATCCTTGACTTCGGCGATGTCATCTACAAAATAGCTTCCAAGACTCTACTCAGCAAATTGGATGTAGTCTATCACAGTGCCATCCGTTTTGTTACCAAAGCGCCTTATACCACCCACCACTGCGACCTGTATGCTCTAGTCGGCTGGCCCTCGCTACATATTCGCCGCCAGACCCACTGGCTCCAGGTCATCTATAAGTCTATGCTAGATAAAGCTCCCCCTTATCTCAGCTCACTGGTCACGATAACAACACCCACCCGTTTGTACGTGCTCCAGCAGGTATATCTCACTGGTCATTCCCAAAGCCAACACCTACTTTGGCCGCCTTTTCTTCCAGTTCTCTGCTGCCAGTGACTTAAACAAATTGCAAAATTCGCTGAAGCTGGAGACTTACATTTCCCTCACTAACTTTAAACATCAGCTATCTGAGCAGCTAACCGATCGCTGCAGCTGTACATAGTCCATCTGTAAATAGCCCACCCAATCTACCTACCTCATCCCCATATTGTTTTTATTTACTTTGCTGCGCTTTGCACACTAGTATCACTACTTACACACCATCATCTGCTCATCTTCATCTGCTCATCTATCACTCCAGTGTTAATCTGCGAAATTGTAATTACTTTGCTACTGTGGCCTATTTATTGCCTTACCACCTCATGCCATTTGCACACACTGTGTGTGTGTGTGTGTGTGTGTGTGTGTGTGTGTGTGTGTGTGTGTGTGTGTCTCTGTGTGTGTGTCTCTGTGTTGTTGTTTCTGTCACAGTGCTTTGCTTTATCTTGGCCAGGTCGCAGTTGTAAATGAGAACTTGTTCTCAACTGGCCTACCTGGTTAAATAAAGGTGAAATAAAAATATATAAAAAATTCTTGACTTGGACCATATAGTTTGTAGAATTAACTCACAGGGTGAAGTTGGCTAGGTTCTGGATGACCTTGGCTGTGAAGGTGAGGGTGCGCAGGGTGGCCGGCTCTGGATAGGGCTGTGTCAGACCAAACAGGGAGGGGCTGAGGATGGCGGGACACAGAAAACGGAGGAATAGCGAGGCAGAGATGAGGCGCTGGCCAATTTCAGGTCGTCCCTGCTTCTCGCACAGCTCCACCCAGCTGGAGAAGATCCTGTTCAGCTCTTCAGGGAAAGACCTGTGAGGTAAACGGTGGCGAGAGCGGTCAATTGCAGCCTAGTATTTCCTGTGAGTGAATATGAATCAGCATTCATTTGATAGCATTCTTCTGGCTAAGACTGCTCTTCCCATTTTCTATCTTTATATATTGTTTCCCATCAGGTCTCTTTGTCCCTCACCCGTGCATCTCAGTGATTTTCTGCACTGCCTCCTCACAGCTCTCCTTCAGGTGCCGCTGGTTGTTTGACAGCTCAGAGGCGGGGCATTTGAGAGGGTCTACTTCACAGCTCTCTACTGAGGCATACAGTCGAGTGATGAATTCCCCTGTAAGAAGAGCAATGGCACAGTGTTCCATAACAGTTTCTAAGAGGAAGGTCTAAAAAAGTGTTAAAACAGATCCACTGTTACCCAGGGCGAAAAATTGTATTTCCACAGATATTCCTTACCCAGGGTGTCGATGAGGTACTTCTGGCCCACCAGCTTCATGTACTCATCAATGGCCTTGGTGGCCAGCGTGTTCTCCCTGAAGATCAATGCCTCTTTCTCCCCAAGGCGTTCCACCTCTGCACTACCCAACTCGATAAGGAACTCCTGGAACATAAACACACAGAATAAGCGCTTTTAGCAAGTTATGACTAGCTGACTATTGTAAAGGTCTACTTTAAATGCTTATCATGAAGCAGCGGTCACCCCTTTGTTTTCTTACCTTGGCCTTGCCAATGCTTTGCAAGACGTGGACCAGTGCCCCGGCTAGTTCCTCCTTCTTCCTGACTGACAGCAGTGGCTGCAGGTTCCTGCACATGCCCACATAGTCCACTGTCACAAACTCTGCAAACTCCTTATACCTCTCGATGGGCAGCACCTGCAGGTTCTGAAAGCGCGCCTTGACACGGAGCGACGCTTGGGGCCCCAGTTGCTCCTTCGTCCCTCCGGCACCAGACGCCTTGTAGGGAATAATCGGGTGCCACTTCTCCTGGAAGGCCCTTCCACGGATGTCGGCCAGGGATAGGGCCACACTGCCAAGGGGATGCAGGGTGGACTCATCCCGGGAGTGACGCTTCTTCTTGGGTTCCTCGTCGCGGAAGAGGTGCAGGGTGATCTGGGAGACCGACGGCAAGTTGTCCAGCTCAAAAAACTCTCCCCAGAACAGCTGGCAGCCTCCGACCACCCCGCCGCTGCCCCCGAGCACCCCACCAGAGGATCCATCACCAACCAAGCTGGAGTGATGGGAAGACTTGCCCACGGCTCGGCTACTGGTGCGGGCGAACAGGGTGCCATCCAGGTGCAGCTCGCAGTAGTATCGCCTCTTGGGGAGCAAGTCCTTGGCCTCGTTCACCCACAGACTGAGGGAGTTCTCTGTCCGCTCACAGTTGTCCTAACGGAGACAGAACATGTTAGAACATCAATCAGTGAGTATACAATATGGATTCCTAGGATATCATGGCAATGTGGCATACATTAAAGGATATGTTTTATTTTGTACAAAAATATCAATTTCTTTTGTAATATTCCATTTTGTGACTCCAGTGGTTCCTCTCCATTCTATAAGTAACTGCCAAAATAAAATATAAACACTTATGAGGGATACAAAGTACTGTATATTGAAAGCATGTTCCAGACACTTGTAGAATCTATGCCAAGGCGCATTGAAGCTGTTCTGGCGGCTCGTGGTGGCCCAACGCCCTATTAAGATACTTTATGTTGGCAGTTACCTGTAGAATCAGCCTACATGAAGAATGGAACAGCTGGATAGGGGACACCACTTGAGTCACACAAAAGGGACTATAACATTGCGGATCAACTTTGGAGTGACAATTTCATGTGTACAACATTTAAAGACCTGCATCACTACACTGAGAGATTTGCTGTTTCTAAAAGGACGTATTTGGGTGTTTTTGGAGCCTTTGTTTGTTTTTTCGGGCCCCCATAATATACAACAAGGATGAGGAAATGATTTGCTGTTTGGGATAAGTTTCTCAAAAACAAGTGTAATAACAAAGGTGTCTGGACCTTTCTCTATAACATGCCATTTACATAAATAAATCAAATATTTTTTACAACCAAATCAAACTCCTCCTTTAATTGGTATTGAAGATGAATATTTTGAAATAGTTTCTTTACCTTATTGGGCTGAGCAGCCCGTCTCAGGTCCTCTATCCAGCGGTCTCGCTCAGCAGCTGAGGTGCACCCAAAACAGTGGTTGTTCTCTGAGTTTATCACCTAGGATGTCAATATGAAGGTGGAAATTGCCAGCAGTCAATACATGACAGGACAGAGTGAAGCAAAGATGTTATTGGGCAGTATTTAACATGAACCTGGTCAAATCACTTTAAGACATGGGACGATTATAGAAGTTCAATCAAATTTCAATCAAATTTACTCATAAAGCCCTTCTTACATCAGCTGATGTCACAAAATGCTTTACATAAACCCAGCCGAAAACCCCAAACAGCAAGCAATGCAGGTGTTATAGGTCAGCTCTACCTCAAAGCAGTACTTCTCCCCCAGGATGGAGCTGTGTACAGGCCTGATGACCGTACTGGTATCTGCGCTCAGATCCAGGTTTCCTGCAGCGCTGACTGGGATGGACACGGACTCCCGTGAGCCATAGAGCCTGCTGAACAGACAGGGAGGAGGAGACGAGAGGAGTCAAGGAGGAACAGCCTGCCTTACACACCAAGAGCACTATGAGACTGACCGCATACCTGCTCCCTTTGTTCAACCCAATGGTGTTTAACTGGGTATTGCTCTTTCGCATGGCTCCACCATAGAAACGCCGCTTGATCAGCCCCTTGAGACAGAGGGCAGGAAGAAGACAATTAAAGAGGGGGGAGGGAGAGATGGGTAGATGAAGTTCAATTCATCCCCAGGGGCATACTGATTAGCAGGCCCTGAGTCATACAGAATCCTCAGGAAATCCAGAGCTGTTATGAATCATGTAATAACAGTATTTTATCTGTGGAGTATGCAGTGCTCACCCTCACTCCTCCATCTTGGCCCTTCAGTCTGGGGCCTCCAGTGGGGGCCATGTGGTCGGGGCTGCATTCTGCAGGTCCAGGAGATACACAGAGTTAGCATGTAAACATGTAAACACAGTTTTGGCTTGATATGATCCCTCCCCTAAATGGCAACCTTTTATCAGAGCGTCTCGGGTGGGAAGTGGGCATTGTGGGTAGTCTCTGTTATTGTTGCTCCATATGGAGACCTACTGTATATCTTGTTACATATCACTCACGTCTTACATACATACGTGTGTACATTTTCCTGTTCATTTGGAAACCATTGTGGAGAGACAACCAGTGGTTGATCTAATCTCCCCGAACTAAATTGCAGTCCTCTGAAACCACCAGGGGAAGTGTAGTCATTTCCCCCCTCTCTGCATTTCCTCTGAAGACCGAACAAATAACTGCTCAAATAGATGATGCTGCAGGGCTGAAGATTATTCCGACTGAGTTTGAATAACTAATCTAGAACAGTACATGTACTGTATAACTGAACGTCAATACGCCGGCTTTGAAATCCTATTGATAACCACTTTAGCTTAAGTCTCTCCAACAGTAAGACATGTCTAACGTAAGATGGTTGAGGGATGACTAGGCTCAGTGTCAGAATGAGTCAACCATTGATAACTGTTCTGGCAGTCACGCCGGATATTGCTTTTATCTAGTGGCCGAGACAGGGCAGGAGCCTTGCAAGTGCAGCCTTCATTTCAGACATTGATGAACTTGGTTTAGAGACTACCAAAACCCTGAGTACCACTGCAGAGCAGATAATCAGCCGTGATGTCACTCCACGTCAATAAAACAACCATTGAGACACTCTTTTGGGCTTAAAGAATACATTTACCTATGGCAGTAACTAAAGCCATCATACAGTACATCACTTTTCTTCAGAGCATTCGTTAAAAATTCCCCTTTGTTGATATTCTCCTTTCATAGACATAATCAAGTGCAATATTTGTCTGAATCAATAGCAATTGTGACCGTACAAATGAACTTCTATCTAATCCTTTGCTTACCCAATGTGCCTCCACATGCAATCCAGCGTCTAAATCCCATCATTGAGAGAGGGCGAGAGATCTGTCGAACCCGCTTCTCCTAATCACACTTAAGAGTGAACACTGTTTCACCTCTCATGGTTCTCCTCTCTTCATCAAATGGGCCTCGCCAATGTAGGCATCACATAGAACTAATCAGTGTCTAATATTATATAGCCAGACTAAGTCCACAAGCTAATACTAATAGAAGTAACATGAACGAGAGAAGCCACGCTACAGACACTGCTTCTTCTCAACCAGCCCTGACTGGTCTTCTGGAACACACACAGATGCGATGGTATCTCCCCCCAAATTTTGAGGAAACAATTTGAAAGCCACTCGCAAGCATAATCACGTCAGCTATTTCCTCTGTGCCTGCTCTACCGTTCCTCTGCTAGACTCTCTAGTGGTTGTGATGCTGCCGAATGGATGTTGTCCTTGCAAAGACATCCCTGACTCAGTCTTGCGCTGTCTGTATTTCTGAGGATCAACCATTTTGATGAGAAAATGGACTTCACTGTTGTCTCTCCTTTGCGTCTCTGATGTTGACGTTGGGAAAGCTATTAGAGAAATCAAGGTATTGATCACAGTTCCGGGAACCCTATTAGACACTCCTACTGTCTAAAACCATTGAGGCAGTATTGGAGAACTGACCCATGTTGACATCTGCCAGGTTCTGCATGCTGAGGTTTGACAGGCAGCTGCTGACTCGGTTCCGGGTCCACATCACTGGCTGAGAGAGGGAGTAGAAGAGATGCACACTCACATAGTAACCTAGAGAGAACCCATGACTGTCAACTTCATACAGTCAAGTGTGAGTTTCCATTGAGAGTGCAGTGCTCCCAGTAATAGTACTAACTGTTAAGTGCGATGCTTCAAGGTTGTGTTGACTCTATGTTGTTTAATGGAAGTGCATTCCTAAGTGTTGTTGGTGTAATTTTCAGTGTTGTTGTTGGTCTGTGTCGTGTACCTCTTCCTCCGGGGTGATGAGGATCTGTCCGTCCTCCAGGACACAGTTGTTGATGTCCCAAACGGGGACGTCCTGGGGAGGGGCCCATGACAGCCTGGCTAGCTCTAGGGACGCAGCTGCAAGCCCGCTCCCACCCGCATCTGTACACACACACACACACCATGACAACAGCACACTAGATCAGCACAGAATGGGATGGACCAAATCACTCCAATAGTCACTTGAAATCCTGGCCTTTTTATTTGAACTGTCTGTGTGACACAACTAACTACAGCTGCATGACATGGTCTACAATAGATGCCACTAATTTGACTCATTTTGATGACCCTAGTCATGCCTCTGTGATTGGACACAGTTATTTTAACAATACTCTATCTCTGTGTCTGACATTGAGTTTTCCTAATTACAGTATAGTCTAAGGGAACCAGCAATAGTCATTCTTGGGGGGGGGGGGGGGGGGGGGTAATTGAGTGCACACGCTGGCCCTTGGATGTTTTTCATTCGGAGTAATTATGGCATGATGTCGTTATCGGACACAGTGCACATGGCCACTCCCATTTGTAGTTGTTGTTTTGATGCTATCTTCTCTCCGCCCCTCCTCGCTCCCCATCTGTGACGAACCACAACTCTCACACATCCTGTGTCAGTTTGTTTTCGAATCTAAGTATGGCTGTATTAACTTCTCCTAAATCATATCACATTCTGTACGTTTTTTTTATCCATATCTGTATCTTCAGGTTTTTTCTAGTCTCCAACGCGAATAGACTGACTGAAAAGTCCACTCAAAATGGTCTCTGACTGTATGGTTGAGTCTAATGCTTTTGGTTTTATGCAAACTTGCTTCTTTAAAGTGTAAAATGCTTACTAACCATGTCTACCTTCATCGTGGGTTCTTAGACACACACTAAATGCCATGTATACAACACCAGATGTCAGCATTTCACTGAAGGAAAATTACGGAAAATCTAAACTAGACTAAAATCGAGAGACTAACTAAACTATACAAATTCAAACCTAGAATTTAAAACTGTACTCAAAATGGTTGACATACAGCGATGTCGGACGTCTCAAAAACCAGAAGAAAGAGCATGGTACTGTCATGTGTGGCGCTAGGTGTGTATTCAGATAACAAGGCAATCCGCTTATGGTGTGCATTCTGCGCCTTCACCTTGTAGAAGGGTCGGGGTGCTGTTTCTGCTCAGCAGCCGGGGCTTCTTGAGCTTCTGCGAGACGGTGCGTATGTACTTCCTGAACAGTGCCCCTCCGCCCCCTTTCTGTGGCGTGTCCGTGGGGGATGGTTCCGGTGCCTCTGCGCTTGCCCCTGGTCCCAATGTTGCCTGGGCTGAAGAGGAGGGGGACTGGGTAGTAAACAGCAACCCTGGAGGCTCAGACTGGGCCCTTCTGAAGGGGTTCTTCCTGGAGGTAGGGTTCTTCTCCAGCCTGGGGGTCTCCCCTCCTCGTCCAACGGTTGAGGCTCTTTCTCCGGGATCCTCGCTCAGGGCTTTCCGCCAGTTCTGCATCTTATTACTCCATTTGGTGGTGGAGGTCTTCTCCATCTTCTCTATTGTTGTTGATGCTGTGGCTCCACCCTCTCCTCTCGTCCCGTCAAGGGTTGCTGCCTTGGCTCCAGTGTGCCACTTGTAGGTGTTGAGAGGGTCGACGTCCTCAGGAGGAGGGGCGTCATGAGGATGCTCAGCAGGTGTCTCCTTCTCCTCCTCTGTGGGGCCCGTCTCCTCTGCAATCGGTTTAGCTTCTGGCTCAGATTCAGCGTCCTGGTTTGTGCCCATTTTCATCTTGGTATCTTTTTTTAGCTTGCTCCTCTCAATGTTTTCAAGAATGGAATAAATCGTCTTTACCTCCCTACTTAAGGTCCCCTCAAAATGTAATCACTTAGGATGACTAATAATCTGGACATTACTTGTTTTTCTTTCTTGATTCTTTTTTCGATTTCTGTGTTCCAAAATGTCATCCGGCAACATCAGTCTGACTGCTTCGTGCGTAGTTCCTTTGCTGTGAGTCTTCACACCCTCAACCTCCCACACTCAACGGTTGCTTCCTTTCACAGTGTCACTAACTCTATTTTTTTTCATGTATTTTAGTATTCTGACTGGTCTCTCTGCTCTCTCACCTCTCCCCTTCTTCCCCTTGACATCCTATCCAAGAGTTCTCTTTTTACTTTCCCTCAAATCCTCCCACACCCTCTGTAATGTTCTTAATGTCTTGTTGGCCCTTGTCCTGAACAGAGTATTGTTCAATTCCTCCGCTGCATGGATGAAATCTCCTCGTAAAATCCTCAGGACCTCTTCACGTGTATGGTTTAGGTAACTAAAACTGTTGTTAAGTCTGAAGTTGTCCTCCACCTCACAGGAAGTGTGTCAGTTCACTCAATCATTTTGAAAGTGCCAGAAAGGAACAGGGGATGTCTTCAAATGTTCTACCCACTTGCCTACTCTTTCTTTTGTATATGAAATGTAAATATGTGCTTGGTTCTGATTTGTTCATTTAGCCTAGATATGAATTGTTTGCATCTGTACCTTCCTTTACACAGACGGCTCTTATTTCTTCACACCTTCCTCTTTTTTTTTAAATGTAAAACATTGATTGAGACATATGATCTGATGCTATCACAATAATGGGAAGCTGAGACATCCATTTCACAACTCTGTCTTGGGGCCTGTCCCATTCACCAGTTCTATCACCTATTCGGATCAACCCTGAAGTTCATACATCAACGACAACAAGATGTAGAATATTTATTGAATGATATTTAATAGAACATCACCATCTGTGGGTGGTCTGACACAGATACATGTGGTTGTTTGTGTTCAGCGGCTGTTGGGCTCAGTTTCCCGTCTAAACCAGCAGCACTTCCTGCCAGCCAAACAGGTTCGATAGACTCTAAACCACTTCCTGTGTTGATGCTGCACAGTTGTGACACATGCACCTGTTAAATATTTCAATCTCACACACTGGTCAGTGTGTGTTTCGCGAGATTATGACTGAGTTTGAATTGGACAGGCAGCCAAGAATTCTGATCCAACACCATTGGAGAGGTGAAAACAGGGTTCCACATTAGTTCTCTCTGATCAGTGCCAGATCAGAGAACCATTTTGTTGTAGATTCTCTTTGAACTGTCTCCTTATGCAACCTAAAACTGACTTAGAAGACATACTAACTTCCAATAGCTTTGTCAAAGTCCCACCACTACAACCATCATTTATCTAAACCTTTACTCAGAAACACTGGAGGGCACTATTACACCAATATAACTGAACCGTCGTCAGGAGATAGAATTGAACATACTGTAACACTTATTTTAAAGTCCCTGCATTGGTTGCCTGTAGGTTTTATAATTGATTTTAAACACACTGTGGCCCTGCACCTGAATACATGTCTAACATGCTTTTAAGATACTGTATGTGCCCGGTCGGTCCCTCAGATCCTCTGGCACAGGTCTTTTAGTTGTTCCAAAGGTGAGAACCAAAACGTTTGGTGGGGCTGCCTTCAGCCACGATGGTCCTGGCCTTTGGAACAGCCTGCCGGAGGATCTGAGGGCCTCAGAAACTGTAGACATTTAGAAGAGCTACTTTTTAGCCGTGCTTTTGCTTAGTCCTATCTATTTTTATCCCATTGTGTATATCTTATTTATTTGAATGTATTTTAATGCATTAGTCTCATGTCCACTGTTATCATTTTACTATTTTAAAATGTCTCATTTGATATATTTCTAACCTTTTATTATTTTATTTTCTAAGCACTTTGAAATGCATCATCTGTAAGAAACGTGCTGTGTAAATAAAGTTTTGATTTGGTTTTGATGAGGAAAATAGCCCGCAGTAGAGCCATTCAACCGCAAACTTACAAAGTGTCTCAAATGATTTCGTACATATTTACTAGTGTGTAATGCAGTAATACTGTGATTAATAGGCACTTAATAATAAGTACTTCTCAAACAGCTTAATAGTCTGGATAATGAATTAGTTATATATATTTTTTTCAAGCATTCTTCATAAGTTATATGAAAAACACTCATGAAAACAGTTTTGTTGGGGTTCAGATCCCCTTTATATTTATTATTAAAAATAGGCAGTTGGAAGGAAAGGGGGAGATGGTGGAGAAATTCGGTCGCTGAGGCAAAGTGTGGCCCGGAGTTGTGTGTGCTTCAGTCACTCTCCTTTGGGGAGGCTGTTGGTGCGCGTGAAGAACTTCCACACACGTCGGAGGAATCGTAGAACGCCATTTTTCTTCTGCTTCTTTTTGCCACCTGCGCACCTCTTCCACTGCGTTCGACACGTCAGGCACGCCGCTGCACACCTCAGCCACTCCGCTGCACACCTCAGCCACTCCGCTGCACACCTCAGCCACTCCGCTGCACACCTCAGCCACTCCGCTGCACACCTCAGCCACTCCGCTGCACACCTCAGCCACTCCGCTGCACACCTCAGCCACTCCGCTGCACACCTCAGCCACTCCGCTGCACACCTCAGCCACTCCGCTGCACACCTCAGCCACTCCGCTGCACACCTCAGCCACTCCGCTGCACACCTCAGCCACTCCGCTGCACACCTCAGGGAGGCTCTCGTTGGATCCAAAATAGGACTAAACAGACAACGCAGAGCAGTGAAAGAGTAAGGACAACACATCTGTCCTTTAGCTGTTTCACAAAACATACCACAGACATTCAAAGTCAAAGATTATAGTAGCTAATTTATAATATTGTCCAGTTTCAGACAACCCTGATACACCCAACTTGCAAAGACCCTTGACCTTTCATTCACGAAACAGGCTTCTTGTTCCTTACCTTTGGGAGTCTTGCAATCATATCATTGAAGTCTCGGGTCAGCTGATTTTCCCAGTCCTCATTCAAACATCCTTTGGAGTTCACCACCTTGCTGAGGACATTTTCAGTGTCCTGGAGGTCTTCAGCAGCCTCTGTCTTTGTGTCACTGGACACCTCTTCCACTGCGTTTGACGCCTCTGGCACTCCACACCACAGGCACTCCACTGGACACCTCAGAACCGCTACACAGCTTAGCCTCTCCATTGCACACCTTTGGACCTCTACTGCAGATCCGTGGACCTCCGCTGGTCACCTCAGGACCTCCGCTGGTCACCTCAGGACCTCCGCTGGTCACCTCAGGACCTCCGCTGGTCACCTCAGGACCTCCGCTGGTCACCTCAGGACCTCCGCTGGTCACCTCAGGACCTCCGCTGGTCACCTCAGGACCTCCGCTGGTCACCTCAGGACCTCCGCTGGTCACCTCAGGACCTCCGCTGGTCACCTCAGGAAGGCTCTCAGTGGATCCGAAATAGGACTAAGCAGACAATGCAGAGCAATGAAAGAGTAAGAACAAAACAGATATGTCCTTTTTCACAAAACATACCACAGACATCCAAAGATTATAGCAGGTTTTTTGTAATATTGTCTAGTTTGAGACAACTCTGATACACCCAACTTGCAAAGACACTTTACCTTTCATTTACGAAACAGGCTTCTTGTTCCTTACCTTTGGTAGTTCCGCAATCATATCATAGATTTTGGGGGTTAGCTGATCTTTGCAGCTCTCCTTCAGCCACCCTTTGGGCTTCACCACCTTGCTGAGGACCTTTCCATCTCCAGCAGCCTCTTTCTCCACACTGACCAGGTCCAGCGGCTCAGCCTGAACATCCACCACATTGTTATTCGGAGACTCCTCTGAAGCCTCCTCATTGGTGTTGTGAATGTCAGCAGCCCCAGTGACACTGGCCGGGCACTTGGTCCTTGGACTTTTCTCGTCAATTAGAGTTTCCTTTGAAGAGGTCTCAGAATGTCCATACAGCTCAGTGAGCTGTAAATGGACAGAGATGCATAACTATCCTATAGCTTTTTCACAAAGACAACACACCAAATACATCCAAAGTTGATAGTAACTCATATGTAATATTGACCAACTTCGAACACCATATTATACACAGAAATTACAACGAGGCTTGACATTTTAATCAAAGAAACAATATTGGCATTGCAGATGGCTGGTATATCTTACCTCATTGGCCTGGCATGTCTCATCCTTTAGATGCAAGAAGTTCAACTTCCAACACTCCTCTTTCAGAAGCTGGATGGCGCCCGTGTCCACGATGACATCGGACATCCTTAATTCATCCTGAACTCTGGCAACTGACCAAGAGAACTATCTCTGTCTCCTGTAATTCCAGGCCCGTCTTTGCACCCCAAGTTTATGTAACAACATCATATGTAATTAACAGACTGTTGATGTATCAGGTGAGACTGGACACTGGTCCATCATTGAAATGGGAAAAATGATTAATTTCAACTGATAGCTACTGTTTCTCTTGGGTCCAAAAATGAGCTTGCTGAAATCTGAAGTGCTTTACAGTGGGTCTACTGTTTGCTCTACATAGTCCTCACCAATTCAGCTACACAGACCTTGTAACGGCAGCCTTCCCTCTCTTCACTAGAAGAGAGAGTGTAGCAGGGATCGGACCAACACGCAGCGTAGCCAGTGCTCAACATGTTTAATTAAACAAAAACAGTGGACACTTACAACGATACAAAACAACAAAATGTGGCAAACCGAAACAGTCCTATCTGGTGCAGACAAAACACAGAGACAGGAAACAACCACCCACAATCCCCAACACAAAACAAGCCACCTATATATGATTCTCAATCAGGGACAACGATTGACAGCTGCCTCTGATTGAGAACCATATTAGGCTGAACACAGAAACAGACAAACTAGACACACAACATAGAATGCCCACCCCAACTCACGCCCTGACCATACTAAACAAATACAAAAACAAGGGAAAACAGGTCAGGAACGTGACAGACCTTCCTCCATCTCTTCCATATCTCTATCTCACGCCTTCATGTGAATATGGAAATGTATCAGACTATGTCTGTCTACACTATCAAACTATTGCTGTCATCTAATATATGTTGATACATTCAGGTCATCATTTAGCCTTGTCTAATGATGTAATATATGTAATTTAGGTAACTTGAGTTTAACGTTTCGTAGAATTCAAAAATAGTCTGGGAACACTGCACTCACTCCAAGAAGACTATTTTCCCTGCAAGGAGCCGGGCCTTCATTGGTCTCAGAGGGAGGTCCAGTGGGAGCCTTTTCTGGGCTTTCAGCGCACAGACTTGCCTTTTGAGCATTTTCTGCAATAGAGTCTTCAATTAGTGACTTAACCAGTTAGAATGTGGCGAGCAGAGAGTGATATGAATTGGTTCATGGCACGAACTAACTGCTCCTCCATGGAAAGTGATGAGGCCTTTTTGATTATTTGTTTTTGTTGGCCAAAGCTCTGCAGAAAGAGCGAGGGTTACGGAGCACAGAACCCAATACCAGATGTCTACAGCAGTACATCTGTCTTTTTCAAATGAATGCTGGAAAAAGTGATCTAAATGGGAAGAATATACATTATACCTTCAATAGAACAACAACATGCAATATAAACAATGAAAGTGCAGATGAGATTAATGAGACCTTAATTATGATGAGGAAGCAAGTCATCTTAGATGATCGATAAATTGGTTGTATAGCTAATAGATTCGATATGATCCAAGTAACGTTAATTTTCTAAAATGTCGAATGCGTGCAATATCGGTCCTTCTCATTATGGGAAGACCTACTTACCTTACTGAGAACAGGAAAAAATATATGATATTTTTTTTATTGACTTGAATGAAGAATTCGCGTTTGCTATCGATATACTGTAGGTGGGTTGTGATTGCGAATAACTTAACCTCTGAGTAATACACATAGAATTAGGAATTAAAATGTATGTTATTGGACATTGTGACGCACATAGAATTATAATCTAGATTCCATTTCTATGGTGACACGTTCCTTGTTGCGCACAGCGTGCGTACATTTCTGAGCACATTTATTTATCCTGTTGTATCATTTGCCCCGGGCCAATCCTATTTCTCCCTAATGAATACAGATCCTCTAAGATTTTTACGTGATGTCACTGGAAAAAAACGTAATTTATGATGGTTTATTGGCATTGGCAATTCGCATACACAAGGGTTAGAGAAATACATAAAACATGCAATACAGCTTTAAAATGTGTTGGTTAAAAAAATCGCTTAAAAAATTTAAGACAACAGGTTATTTAAAGTAGGCTATATGAAATTAATTACAGAATTAATCAATACGATTTACAGTATGCTTAGGTATCAACATTGACCAGTGTTGGATATTTAACATTATACTGTACTTTTAATACATTGAAAGTGCATGAAAATAGAAAAATCAGTGTTGATTAAACAAATATGCCATGATTGTCAACCCATGTTGATGAAGAAAATAAAAACATGACAAAATATTAATTATTACAATAATGAAATGAATATTCAAAATAATGTTCAGTGCGTTGAGTTTACAATCATTTGATTGAAATCGAGGATTTAGGCCTATTTAACAAATGTTTAATTAATAATAACTTACACACCTGTTAAACATTTCACTCTCACAACCTCATCAATATGTTTTCCATGAATTGGACAGATAGCAAGTTGTATAATTCATTAGCCAAAACAGTTTCAAAGTATTCCAATAGGGCCAATTATCTCCCTACACCCGCTAAAACTGATGATAGTTTTGTGTTAAATGCGATGTTTACAGTAATTTAATTGTAATTCACTTTTAATTAATGAACATTTAATTGAACATTTTGATATAGGCTAAGACACAAATATAAATGCAACATGCTACAATTTCAACGATTTTACCGAGGTATAAGTTCATATAAGGAAATCAGTCAATTTAAATAAATAAATTAGGCCCTAATCTATGGATTTCACATGACTGGGCATAGGCCCACCCACTGGGGAGCCAGGCCCAGCCAATCAGAATGAGTTTTTCCCCCACAAAGGGGCTTTATTACAGACAGAAATACTCCTCGGTTTCATTAACTGTCCGGGTGGCTGGTCTCAGATGATCCCACAGGTGAAGAAGTCAGATGTGGAGGTCCTGGGCTGGCGTGGTTACATGTGGTCTGCGGTTGTGAGGCCGATTGACGTACTGCCAAATTCTCTAAAACGACGTTGGAGGTGGCTTATGGTAGATACATTTACATTAAATTATCTGACAACAGCTCTAGTGGGCATTCCTGCAGTCAGCATGCCAGTCACACACTCCCTCAACTTGAGACATCTGAGGGATTTTGTTGTGTGACAAAATTGCACATTTTAGAGTTGCTTTTTATTGTCCCAAGGACAAGGTGCACCGGTGCAATGATCATGCTGTTTAAACAGCTTCTTGATATGCCACACCGGTCAGGTGGATGGATTATCTCGGCAAAGGAGAAATGGTCACTAACAGGAATGTCAACACATTTCTGCACAATATTGGAGAGAAATACGTTTTTTGTGCGTATGGAAAATCTCTGGGATATTTTATTTCAGCTCATGAAACATGGGACTTTACATGTTGCTCTAATATTTTTGTTCAGTATACATGTCTCTCTGTTGTGTTACAATACTGTAATGTGAAGCAGTGACAACCATAAGGGGGAGTGTTATACGCTGTTATAACTCTAAAACACACTATTATCATGGACGTAACAAATTGATACCCCCATACAATCCGATGAAACATTTTGACAAAACCGGTTTAATTCCACACTGCTTTTTACATGCTTGTCTTCTTCATTGGTCCTTTTTCAAAGAGCTGGTTTCCTGTGAAAGATTGCTGTAATGAGTGATCAAGATAACACCGGATGAAAACGTGTCAGCAGCATCAATATCAACAGTGCACAAACAGCTTAATGTTGGTGTTTATCACTAATGTCTAATGTAGGAAAAAGGGCACAATTGTATTATGACTGAATAGTGTTCTGGCGCAACTGTGATGCCATTTTGATTGTGTATGTATTAAACGGATACATTTGACATTGACTAACAGTATAGTAGCCTATAATACTGAACAGTCTCTCACCCCAAAGTGCTCCCAGCCCCTGATCTCTGAGTAGAGTGCATCTCCTGGACAGGAGGTGTCCACCAGCTGCCGGTGCCCGTGGAGGGTGAAGTTGGCCTGCAGGCCCCCGCCGTCCACTGCACACTTGGCCAGGTGTTGGTGCACCAGATCTAGGGCGTGGCGCGAGGGCAGAGAGGAGGAGTAGTTGCCAATGAAGGCCACGCCGTAACCGTAAGAGTTCTGTCCCCTAGTGTGGGTGCCAAGGTGATGCCAGCCGTGCCCCTCGTAGATGTACCCGTCAGAACCCACCACAAAGCTGAGGGGGACATACATTTAGGATTTGGAGTGATAAAACCAATGATCTCACAACCTTGATTCCTGTTATAGCATCTTGTCATTACATATTGCTTCAAGTTATACCGTGTAACATGTCAAGATGTGCTATTTGTAACGTCTGCTTCCAACTCACACTCTCAAACACATAGATCCCCGTGAACGCAGCTCACTCTCCAGATCCCAGTCACCTGAATTCTGATCACCTGTTCACACACCTGTATGTCATTATCACACACTATTTAGTTCAGTTCTTTGCACCCCATCGTTGTGAGGTGTTGTTTGTTTTGTGACACACTTCTATTCAGAGCGCTGTTTTTCCCGTAATTTAATCCTCATAGTTTTTGCCTGCCTCACTAACGATGCCTTTTTCCTATTCCTTGCCTGTACTTTAGCCTATCGGATTTCATGTTATCAACCTATTGCCTGATCTCCCGGATGACGTTACCAGCCTTTTCCCTGCCTGTACTGTTGCCTTTTTGGTCCCCCTGTATATGACCTTCTGCCTGCCCGTGGACCCAGCTACTTGCCTCCTCCTGTGGTCCTTTACAAATAAACACCTGCTGCGCCCTGCGCTTGGAACCAGCTCTCTGTCTCCCATCGTGTTCATTACACTATGATATGACTGCTTCAGTAATTGTACAGGACACTTGTCTCCATCTACGAAGCTTAGTATAAACGGTTTGTTAATATCTGCGAATGGATGGGGGGGTGAAAGGTCACCTACTGTATATCCGATGTCGGCACAGGCGCGGTCTTCTTGGTGGAAGCGCTGCAAGGCCCTCTTGTTCCTGGAGCACTGCCGGAAGGAGCGACAGGGCCTGTCTGGCTGGTAGGTGTGGTGGATATACAGGAAGGGAAGGGGCAGGGCAAGAGGGAAGGGAGACCCTCAGTAGGGTGCCCCCCCCCCCCCCCAATGACATTGTGGGATGATGGGAGGGCAGTCTGGAGAGGTTGAACCAGAGTAGAACAGGTTCAATTACTCTTCATATTTACAGACCAATTTTCTGTAGACTTCAAATGAATAGCCATTCATCACCTACAATTTCATAATTACAGGGGTAAATGATTCCCTCTCCCCCATCCTGAGACAAATTCCAGCATTCCGTCTCTCACTGCTTTTTCCACCCCTGTATCCTTGGCTATCCACTGATTGTTCTCCAGCCTCCACCCCAGGTATAGGGTCTCCATCACCTGCCTCTGGTTGTCCAGGGTGCCCAGCAGGGCTTGGGCAATCTCCCTGCGCTTGGGGCCGATGTGGCTGGATACAATCTTCAGGTCTTGCCCCTCCAGGACATGGTTGTAGTAACACTTCAGCACCTTGCAGAGTTTACCAGGCTGTTCAGAGGGAGCCAGGGTGGCAAGATCCATGCCCAAGATGGACCCATCAATTCCACCTTTGATGAGGGCATCGCTGGCCAGGGTGGGCTCCCGCGACAGCTGGAACACCCTGGGGTGGGTCACGTTGTCCCAGCAGCCGTCCGGCCCCAGACGCTGAGCGGGTGTAAAGTCCTGGAGGCTAAGGAACGACAACCCTAGGTTTTTGGTGAGGGGAAACATGACCAGCGGAGGGGTGCCCTCCAGCTTAGCTTTCAGATCCACCTCGATGCCTAGAAGCATGGGAGCAATGGCCACTGTGGTGCCATCTTGGGTCAGAACGACCCCTCTCTCCTCACCACAGTCCGTCACAAAACGGTGGATGGCTTTGTCGAAGAAGCCAAAGAGAGTAGTGTCGAACACGGAAGTGTGGGTGTGGCTGATGTTGTTGGAGGCCCCCAGGAAGTGCAGGGTGAGTGGGTCCTCACCAGGGCTAGTCTGGGTTAGACGGCACTGATGAAACTGTCCATGTCCCGCAGGTGGTTCTCTGAAACCAAAACAAATGTTCTTCGTTCATGCTACAACAGACTCAGTGCAAACAGTCACCTGGGGCTTCATTCATACTCATATTCATACTATCTTGGGGTATTTAATGTATCGTACACCAGTTAAACACTAGTGACTTTTTGTGTTCAATTGAGCTCTCAGTTTAACGATAGAAGCACATGTTGCCAATGAAGATGTGTACGGACAACACAGTATGGCAGCCATACTTTCTAACATATGAACCCAAATAAACATGACATTTCAGCCCATTAACACAGGTTACCTGAACAGAGAACGCCGTAGCACGTTCCAGCCACAATGAAGAGCCATAGAATCACTGTAGTCATTCTGAGTGCAGCTGTACCACACCAGATCCAGAGGCTAAACTAAACCCACAAACAATCCCCAGACAAGGTCAACCCAGGCTGCCGATGAGAGTTGTAATCTTCTTCTCTCTGACAGTCCAACACTCTGTTATGACAAACCACAACCACTCATGACAAACCACAAGCAGAATGTCCAGGTGCTCAATAAGGCTTTGTTTCAAGTAACTAAAGCTGGTTTCACTTCCCACTTCAGGGAATCAATGTGTTTTTAATGTGGTGTCCCAATAGATGAAATAACTCTCCAAATATTGATTGGTTCTTACCCAGAGTCAAAGTTTGTCATCGGAAAACAAATAAGGCCCTTTCAAGCTTGTGACGAGATCAGGCTTAAAGGGACAAGAGAAGTGCTGAAGATATGCTGGTTTGTATTAGTCATCACAGTATTTTTGTTCCATTATATACATCTATTACATCCACCTTTCACACATATGGGTGTAATTACACACACATGTACACAGACACACACAGATGGTGAAGTCTGGTAAATGTGTTCCACGATGCATAGAGGAGAGGGGCGGTCTGTTTTCCGTCAATGTCAGGGAAGCCCAGTAACCTTATTGGAAATGACACTTAACAAATTCCCCAAAAACAAGCAATTGTAGTAGGCATACACTATAATCAGTGTGTGTATGCTTTTTCAGATGACAGTAACGTTCCTGACTCATGACATTATTGTCCCATGGCAGGTGGTGTTCATTGGCTTATGAGGTTTTGGTGGTTGGGAGTAAAGGGGAACAAAGTCTATTACACTTGAGTGACTGCTGCATTGAGAATAGCAGCCAGTGTCTGTTTGTTTTTGTGTTTTTTTACATCCCCAACCCTCTTGTTCTCAATGTATGAAGTGAATTTTGGCCCCTATGTTAATTTTCCTTTTGTGACATTAAGAAAAACATCCACTACCAGTGGATAAATGGGACAATAGTGGCCTCTACTGGATGATAATTAGCTATTTTTTTTAAATAATTTGTATAGGTTTAAAAAAAACAACAACATCTATTTAAAATAGTGATTTATGAAAACTGTAATAATTAAAATAATTGTATCAATACCATAATGTTTAAACGGAAGATATTTCAACATTAATATCTTGATCTGTCACTGTGACGTATCCCCGGAACAGGAAGTAAAACGTGTTGGTTGCAAATTGTTCTGTTAAGAACAACAACAGAAATTGGTGAGAAAGATTCATTTGAATAATTTTATTATAATATTCGCTATGTTTATTTCTTCTTTGTGCATGTTTTAGGGTCTGCTTTCCACAATGTGTGCTCATTGAACGAAATAATCATTGTTTTTATTCATATTCTGTTCAAGACTATCTAACCGTAGTAGCCCGTTTGCTGGTGTGTTGAAATGGATGACTGGGGAAAATCATTTGAACTGTCATCCAACTCGGGCATCCTTCTGGAGTTACGACCTGAAGATCACTTATGTCATGATTTGACCTCGTTTTTTCCAGAGTTCCCAGTTGTCTTGAAAGCACCAACAGTCATGCGCTGATATTTTATTATACACCAGCATTCTGATGTTGTTGACAGTCACTCACTCTCCTCACTTTCCCGTGTAGAAAATGGAGACTCGCTTCACCAGGGGCAAGTCTGCGATTCTAGAGCGCTCGCTCACCAGACCCAAGACTGAGGTCAGCGTGAGCGCATTCGCCCTGCTCTTCTCTGAAATGGTGCAATACTGCCAGAGTCGGGTGTACTCTGTGTCCGAGCTGCAGGCACGCTTGGCAGACTTGGGTCAAGGCGTGGGGGCCAGCCTGCTGGATGTGCTGGTCTTGAGAGAGAAGAATGGAAAAAGGGAAACCAAAGTGTTGAACATACTGCTCTTCATTAAGGCATGACCAAGAGAACTTTGCACATTGTGTGTGATTCACATACTAGACTTTTTCATTAGTGTAATAACAACAAATGTTTGACATTATACTAACATTCACATGACATTAGGCTATAATGTAATACAAATATAGCCTCAGTATACATGGCTCTTGGATGTAGCAGCGACTTAACCTCCACTTCAACAGACCTGGCCTCTGACATAAACACAAACAAACCTTCACCTTTCTCTGTCTTCCGTTCCCGCTCGATTCCCCAGGTGTCGGTGTGGAGGGCCCTGTTCGGCAAGGAAGCGGACAAGCTGGAGCAGGCCAACGACGACGACAAGACCTACTATATCATTGAGAAAGAGCCCCTGATCAACGCCTTCATCTCGGTGCCCAAAGAGAACAGCACGCTCAACTGTGCCGCTTTCACCGGGGGCGTGGTGGAGGCCATTCTCACACACAGCGGCTTCCCCGCCAAGGTCACGGTGCACTGGCACAAGGGCACCACTCTCATGATCAAGTTTGATGAGGCCGTCATCGCCCGAGACAAGGCACTGGAGGGCAGATAGGATAGATAGAGTTCAGAGGTAGTAGGAAGTGTGGACTGAGATGTAAAAAGGATGTACTGTATATCCTATTGGCTGTATAATGTATAGTGCTTCCTTTCCTATTCCCTATTCATTTTATTGTCCTGACAGATGTGGGAGATCGGAGAAAGTACTCACTTTAACTTCCCTATCTGTTGGCAAGGTCAACATACGTACTTGAATATTGCTATGTGGGTGGAGCCAGTTTTTACAACAATGCATTAATTTGTGTACATAGTTACAGAACTTCCCTACTATGACTAACCCACTATAACTACATTATTCTTCTTCCACTGCCGTAAATTAACTTTATGGCATTTGCAGAAAGTACACAGATTTGATTCAGAAACGTTAGCTTTACGAGTTGTTTTACCTATTCGGTGCATTTGAATCAGTGAGGACAATGACATAGAACAAGGAAAGGAAGCTAGTTGATAGTACGGTATTCATTCTTTCAAAGGACCTACTCTAAAGGGAGGAGTAACAGTATGGAAAGAGAGGAGTGTGGGTGGAGCAGCTCAGTGATGTGCTAGTAGTTCACTGATGAAAAAACAGAAATGGTCACAATTGAATGCGCTTTATCCTGGACTGATGGTTCAGCAAGATGTCATTTTTGTAAAATGGAATCCCCTGATTGAACAGAATTATCTAGCACTGTACAATGATATGCACTTCAGTCTTATTTGTAATATCTTATGGGTGGGAAATGTTACAATGCTCCCCATTTAGACCCGAGGAATCATTGTGTCATTGTAAATATATGTGTGGCTGCTTTAATATCCACAACTTATTTGGTGCTTGTATATTGCTTTGTCAAAATTGAAATAAATACTGTAATACCTGAAATAATGCCTTTGTATTTCATTGAAATTACCAGAAATGGACCAGAAATTCCATGAGAATAAATAATTGTCAATAACAGGTCTTAAGTTATACATAATTAGATGTTGTGCTTGGTATGTGTTTTACTATTGTCTGCAATTAAATGTTGGCCAGAGGCTGCAAAGAAATGGTAAAGTTGAAGTGGGAGAAAGAAACCTACAGAGAGATGAACCTGGAGAAGAGTCCCCTGAGCAAGCTGGTCCTGTGGCTCTGTTCACAAACACAAACAGAGCCCCAGGACAGCAACACAATTAGGCCCAACCAAGTCATGAGAAAACAAAAAGATATCTTGACACATTGGAAAGAATTAACAAAAAAACTGAGCAAACTAGATCACTATTTGGCCCTAAACAGAGAGTACACAGTGGCAGAATACCTGACCACTGTGACTGACCCAAAATTAAGGAAAGCTTTGACTATGTAAAGACTCGGTGAACATAGCCTTGCTATTGAGAGAGGCTGCTGTAGGCAGACCTGGCTCTAAAGAGAAGACAGGCTATGTTCACACTGCCCTTCCTAACCTCCTGCAAACTGTATGACCATATTAGAGATACATATTTTCCTCAGATTACACAGACCCACCAATTTTTTTTAAACAAATCCAATTTTGATAAACTCCCATATCTATTGGGTGAAATACCACAGCAGCAAGATTTGTGACCTGTTGCCACGAAAAAAGGGCAACCGGTGAAGAACAAACACCATTGTAAATACAACCCATATTTATGTTGATATATTTTCCCTTTTGTACTTGGAACTATTTGCACATCGTTACAACACTGTATACAGACATAATACGACATTTGAATTGTCTTTGTTCTGTTTGATTTTCTATTTCACTTTTGTATATGATCTATTTCGCTTGCTTTTGCACTGTGAACATGTTCCCCATGCCAATAAAGCCGTTTGAATTGAAAGAGATGAGAACAAACGCCACCTTGTGCAGTCACATGATGACACATGAGTCACGTGATCTCGTCGAGGAAGCGAGTTATGTTTTGTCCTGATGCTGTACCAATACAGTAAATGCAGAACACACAGAAAAACGTCGTCCTCATGGCTATCTTCTCGGACAGTTAACTTCACGCCAACAATATACTCGCGTTTTATAACAGCTTTTATTTGCCATTGTTTATTCTGAGACAGTTCATATTTTATGTCGCATATTTATTTATAGTTTCAAAACGTTTACATGGCTACAGCAAGCGGCAATTGCAACCATGGCGGCGCCAGTTCAGGTATGTTGAGTTGTTTACAAGTCATTTTCAAGATTTTTCTGACATGTTACTTTGTGTGTTTTAAATGGTTTGTTATATTGTTGCATGCCTTTCATTGAAAGGAGGGCCCTGAGTATATTCTACTTGTGTAACGTAGCTCTACAGTGGGCTGTCTTGCCAGTCATCTCCATAAAACATACACCTCATTCTAGGTACAAAATGAATGGTGATTAATCGTGAATAAATGCATAAGTAACATTGTATAACGCAGTAACATTGTATAACATAGTAGCATTGTGCAACACGGTAACGTTGTATGAGGTTGACGCAGCAGCATCAACAATGTTTTGTTACAATGTTTCCAAACACTGACTGGAAGAAGCGTTATTGCATAAATGTGTACTAAACCATCCACCATATTTAGTCAGTTATCCACAATATGTTTTGTTTTTAATCATGTGATCGCTGTTTCTGGGCAAGTCACGCAGCTTTGATGTGTGCAATATGAGTCTTTGTTTGTATGCTATTCCTGAATCCTGAATGATGCCGTATTTCCAATAGAAACTAGTAACGTTATACTATCCATTCACAGGGTAAGTTGAGCCGCCTACATATTATCACTATCATTTTAAAACCATGTCCATATTTCCCAAACACAATTCAAAACAATCACTATCGCTTTGCCTTTTAATAATTTGACTCATCTTTTAACACAGTATTATCACCCAACAAACACTGTATATTTTAAACACTTTTAATATAAGCCGGGCCTTGGTGTTACCTCATATCCCAGCAATAATGTCTTGCATTACACCTAGGAAGAAAACACTTCAATTTGCTTAACTTGCCACTGGCTCAACTTACCACAAGGCAAACAGAGCTACAAGGATGTACTTTCATGCTAGGTTTAGGGCCTCATATTGCTGCTTATAGAGACCCCAAGTGATGTATAGAACAATCTTTAAATTATCTGCTTTGGTTTATATGCAAGCATCATGAAACCTCTAGCACGATAAATTCATTTGAGTTGGTGAAAACCAGTTTGTTGGACCTAACTTGCTTACCACTTTCCATGTGGTTTCTTCCTCCACAGACTCAATGAAATCATGACTTCTTCCTAAATATTTGGTCAAATTGTACATTATACATTTTGTGTGTGGTTTCCTAGAAACAAGGGGTGGCCAACTTACCCCACTCTCCCCTACAGACATTCTGGATGAAATAGGCAAAGAGTTCACTTTATGTTGACCTGCTGCTGACAGAATCTGCTAATAACAGTTTACACTTGTCAAGTTTGGGGTAGGAAATTATACCTGATGGCCACTTTCAGCGAGGAAAATTGTAGCCTTGAAAATGTTCTATTCTATCCTGCCATTGCAGTCAATGCTGTACTTCAATGCTCATGAGTCTTGATTCAAGCAATTATTCCTAAATTCCAGGGTTAGTGCTATCCGGGATCCCTGGGACGTCTCTACCCTAAACACTAGCCCCTACCACAACCATTTTAAATTATTAGTTGGACGTCCCAAGGATTCCGTAGAAATTCTAGAGCGTTTGGAAGCTGAAAGAAACTAACTGTTTCATGAGCCCCCTCCAGGACTCCAAAGACTGACTACTCTTGCTCCCTCCTACCACCATAGCATGTCTGCTACATTTTAAACCAGACTGACCCAGATTCTCCATCTACCATACTCTGTGATAACCTCCCACCACCCCGTTTCTTAACTTCCTCTCACATGTGTCGTAGTCTACGGTGTCCATATGACTGTGGACATAGGCTTTCACTTCTGCACTTCACTGTGTGTGGGTCAGGGGTTTAGAAATTGTCTTGTAAGCAGTCAATATTTCTTTTTTCTCATTTCGTAGTATACTTTTGACTCATTGTTTAATTTGTGGGTTACAAAGGGTTGGAATTTTTCCATGGAAAGTTAAGCCCTGGAATTTGGGGAATTTTGCTTATATTCACCAAAAGAGTTAGCTTATAACAGTGAACCTTTTTTTGTGGGATACACAAGGCAATTCTAGGTCTTGTGGTGTATTTTGATTAAACTTTCCCAAATTCAATGGAATTTCAACCCTCTGCATGCACTGTGCACTCTTTCATCACATGTGCAGTGCATTCTTTCATCACATGTACAACTGATTCTCAAGATCTTTGCACACTGATGAGATGCTATTGAGCCCACACTACTACACTGTCTGAGCCTAGGACTACATGCTTTCTGGTAAGTTTTGATTACAATACTGGGTGGGATGAATATATTTTATATGACATACATTCTTTTTTGTTAACTAGTAAATAGCAGCCTACAGCAAAGTGTGTTTTAAATCATTTCTAACTTGTTAACAATTTCTGCTAGTTAGTTTTTGCTACCATGTCGGTTTTAACTTGCTTGAGCCTGCTAACTGAGGAGTGTTAATTCACCTGTTTCCATGTTTAATTTTACAACATTTATCTTACAAAGGAGTTGTTTAATATAACTATTTATCTGTACATGGAATTGTATTTGTTGTTTTTATTACAATTTTTTTTCTAATCTTTACAGGAAAATGCCACAGGCACTATCTGATGTGTGGAGACATTTCACTGCAGCTAATGTAGAAGGAAAAGCTGTGTACATTTGCAAATACTGTGCCAAATCATATGTGAAGAATGCAACAAAGATGCAGAATCATCTGGCCAAGTGCATAAAGTTCCCTCAGTGCTCACAACAAGCAACCTCTAACAAAAGTCCCTCTACTTCTATTCGAGGTGAACATGATGAATCAGACACCTTATCGATAGCAAAAGCTCGTGGTCCTCCTGGAATCAGACGTTTTTTTGACTCAATGGAGTTACGTAGTCAGAGAAATGCTGATGGAATGTCTTGTTCCAGCTGTGTATGCAACTGGTTCACCTCTGACGCTCACAGGCAATGTGTATTGGAATAGATTTCTGAATGTTCTTCGCCCAGCATACACCCCTCCAACCAGACATTCTTTATCTACTCATTTTCTGGATGCAGAGTTCAAGTGAAGGTCAAACAAATCATAGAGAAAGCAGACTGTATTGCAATCATCTCTGATGGGTGGTAGAATGTTCATGGGCAATGAATAATTAACTACATAATCTTCACCCCTCAACCAGTATTCTACAAGAGCACAGAAACAAGGGACAACAGACACACCGGTCTCTACATTGCAGATGAGCTGTAGGCTGTCATCAATGACCTTGGACCACAGAAGGTTTTTGCACTGGTGACAGACAATGCTGCAAACATGAAGGCTGCTTGGTCTGAAGTGGAGGAGTCCTACCCTCACATCACACCCATTGGCTGTGCTGCTCATGCATTGAATCTGCTCCTCAAGGACATCATGGCACTGAAAACAATGGATACACTCTACAAGAGAGCCAAGGAAATGGTTATCAAGTTATAGCAGCAATCTACCTCACCAAGCAAAGTGAGAAGAATAAGAGTACCACATTGAAGCTGCCCAGCAACACCCGTTGGGGTGGTGTTGTCATCATGTTTGACAGTCTCCTGGAGGGGAAGGAGTCTCCAAGAAATGTCCATATCACAGTCTGCCGATATGGAACCCCATCAAGAGGATCCTCCTGGATGATGTATTTTGGGAGAGAGTGGTAAGCAGCCTGAAACTCCTGAAACCTAAAGCAGTAGCCATTGCACGGATTGAGGGAGACAATGCCATCCTGTCTGATGTTCAGACTCAGCTTGCAGATGTAAGAGAAGAAATCCGTACTGCCCTGCCCACTTCACTGTTGCTCCAAGCAGAGGAAACTTCAGTTCTGAAATACATCAAAAAGTGTGAAGACTTCTGCCTGAAGCCCATACAGCGTACATGTTAGACCCCAAGTATGCTGGCAAGAGCATCCTGTCTGGTGCAGAGATCAACAAGGCCTATGGTGTCATCACTACCGTGTCTCACCACCTTGGCCTGGATGAGGGCAAGGTTCTTGGCAGTCTGGCGAAGTACATTTCCAAGCAAGGGCTTTGGGATTTAGATGCAATATGCAAGTCGTGCCAACATGTCTCATCAGCCACCTAGTGGAAGGGACTTTGTGGATCTGAGGCTCTTTCCCCTGTTGCCTCCATCATCCTCCAAATCCCACCAACATCAGCCGCCTCAGACCGCAACTGGTCCTTGTTTGGGAACACACACACACCAAAGCACGCAACAGGCTGACCAATACAAAGGTTGAAAAATTGGTGGCCATCTGGGCAAATTTGAGTCTTTTTTTGAGCCTGACAATGAGCCATCCCCAACAAGGTTGGAATATGACAGTGAAGATGAGGCTTCAGATTGATGTTCAAGAGGTGGACATTGAGGAGGTCCAGGGAGAAGATGTGGAAGCCTGAGAGGAAGACTTTAGTTTCTAGACTATCATTTTACAGATGTATGTTGAAATGTTTTTGGGAGATGCAATGGATCATCGGGGATCATTCAATATTCCCTTTTGTTGTACAGTGAAATCATCCCATGTGAAGAGTCAACTCATTTAATTAATGTTCCATTTTTCTATTGGAAGGATTTAATCATTTGCAATTATGTCTACTTGTGATAAGGTAAAAGGTTTATGTTTCTGTCACCATATGATATGGTAAATATAGCCAATGCAAAAAACATCTACATTTAAATGGTATTAATATTAATTTGCATATATTCCCATTATTTACGACAAAGTTTCCACCTCTGAATATTCCCTAAAATGTGCAACCTTAACAACACCGATATAAAGTGTTTTTTTCTCAAAGTTGCCGGGATGTCATGTGCATCACACTTCTATCAGTAAACCTGTAAGCATTATGAAAGTTCTATTAGATCAAATAAGCCTCATGTATCTAAATAGCAATAATAAAATGGCTTGACTAAATTCAACATTCTTATTTCCCCCCCATACAAAAACTCAGATTTTGCGCGGCGTAAACCCTCTCGCTTCGCCTCCTCTCTGACGTGACCGAACACCTTTTCATGAGTGTCCTTTAACAGAAGTCACACGGCACCATCTGCTAATCAAAGTTACTAAAACATGTACAAAAGTTAAAGTGGACAAATAGCCCACAGTGTTGCAAAAATGTTTCTGGTCATTTTTGCGGTTTGCAATGTTCAAATCGCAGTTGAGATATACATTTTTCCTTTGAAAATTCCTTGTGAATTACAGGTATTTATTTAAAAATGTTATGTTGCGAAATGTTTGGCTAAAACCTTAGAAATGAAGATTATAAATCAAATCAAATTTATTTATATAGCCCTTCGTACATCAGCTGATATCTCAAAGTGCTGTACAGAAACCCAGCCTAAAACCCCAAACGGCAAGCAATGCAGGTGTAGAAGCACGGTGGCTAGGAAAAACTCCCTAGAAAGGCCGAAACCTAGAGAGGAACCAGGCTATGAGGGGTGGCCAGTCCTCTTCTGGCTGTGCCGGGTGGAGATTATAACAGAACATGGCCAAGATGTTCAAATGTTCATAAATGACCGGCATGGTCAAATAATAATAATCACAATAGTTATCGAGGGTGCAGCAAGTTAGCACCTCAGGAGTAAATGTCAGTTGGCTTTTTTAGCACGTCCGGTGAACAGGTCAGGGTTCCATAGCCGCAGGCAGAACAGTTGAAACTGGAGCAGCAGCAAGGCCAGGTGGACTGGGGACAGCAAGGAGTCATCATGCCAGGTAGTCCTGACGCATGGTCCTAGGGCTCAGGTCCTCCGAGAGAGAGAGAGAAAGAAGGAGAGAATTAGAGAGCATACTTAAATTCACACAGGACACCGGATAAGACAGGAGAAGTCCTCCAGATATAACAAACTGACCCTAGCCCCCCGACACATTAACTACTGCAGCATAAATACTTGAGGCTGAGTATTTAATGAGGAGCTTCTTGGAGTCCCTCTTGCAGCCTGACTTATAGGCTACTGCTATACAGGGGCATAGATCTGCTGGAGTGCACCAGAGCCATACTTCGCCAATTCTCAGAATGGTGCTTGTTTCAACAACAAAAAATCCATAAATGCAAAAACAATGTCTCTCAAGATCACTTAATGATTCATTAGTATTCTACATTGGCCTAACATACCGACTATAATAGCGTGCAGTGCATTCGGAAAGTGTTCAGACCCCCTGATTTTTTTCCCCACATTTTGTTACGTTACAGCCTTATGTTAAAATCGATTAAATATTTTTTTCCCCTCATCAATCTAAACACAATGCCCTATAATGACAAAGCGAAAACAGGCGGCGTCCACCTGTGGTAAATAGAATTGATTGGACATGATTTGGAAAGGCACACACCTGTCTATATAAGGTTCCACAGTTGTCAGAGCAAAAACCAAGCCATTAGTTCGAAGGAATTGTCCATAGAGCTCTGAGACAGGATTGTATCGAGGCACAGATCTGGGGAAGGGTACAAAAAGATTTCTGCAGCATTGAAGGTCCCCAAGAACACAGTGGCCTCCATCATTCTTAAATGGAAGAAGTTTGGAACCACCAAGACTCTTCCTAGAGCTGGCCGCCCAGCCAAACTGAGCAATCAGGGGAGAAGGGCCCTGGTCAGGGAGGTGACCAAGAACTAGATGGTCACTCTGACAGAGCACTAGAGTTCCTCTGTGGAGATGGTAGAACCTACCAGAAGGACAACCATCTCTGCAGCACTCCACTAATCAGGCCTTTGTGGTAGAGTGGCCACATGGAAGCCACTCCTCAGTAAAAGCACATGATAGCCCGCTTGGGGTTTGCCAAAATGTACCTCAGACCATGAGAAACAAGATTCTCTGGTCTAATGAAACCAAGATTGAACTCTTTGGCCTGAATGCCAAGTGTCACGTCTAGAGGAAACCTTGCACCATCCCTACGGTGAAGCGTGGTGGCAGCATCATGCTGTGGGGATGTTTTTCAGTGGCAGGGACTGGGAGACTAGTCAGGATCGAGGGAAAGATTAACAGAGCAAAGTACAGAGAGAACCTGCTCCAGAGCACTCAGGACCTCAGACTGGGGTGAAGGTTCACCTTCCAACAGGACAATGTCTTAAGCACACAGCCAAGACAACGCAGGAGTGGCTTCGGGACAAGTCTCTAAATGTCCTTGAGTGGCCCAGCCAGAGCTCGGACTTGAACCCGATCTAACATCTCTGGAGGGGCCTTGAAAATAGCTGTGCAGTGACGCTCCTCAACCAACCTGACAGAACTTGAGAGGATCTGCAGAGAAGAAGGGGAGAAACTCCCCAAATACAGGTGTGCCAAGCTTGTAGCGTCATACCCAAGAAGACTCGAGACTGTAATCGCTGCCAAAGGTGCTTCAACAAAGCACTGAGTAAAGGGTCTGAATACTTGTGTAAATGTTACATTTAAATGTTTTTATTTTATATTTTGCAAAAAATTCTATAAACCTGCTTTTGCTTTGTCATTATGGGGTATTGTGTGTAGATTAATGAGGGAAAAATACAATTCAATCCATTTTAGAATAATGTAACAAAATGTGTAAAAAGTCAAAGGGTCTGAATACTTTTCGAATACACTGTAGTTCAACGTTACTGTTAGATCAAAAACATCACTTAATTTCTTATGTGGGCTACATGTACAACGTTTTCTATGCATTACTATTAGGGCTGACCCCATCGACTGGGTGATTGTTTGGTCGACCATGATTTTTTGGGGTCGAGCAGTGGCAAATATTTAAAAACAAATTATGGCACAAGAGACACGTCTGATTCAAGCCAGTCTGAGTGGACTGATCTAATGCGGAGGCTGCGGGGATGGCACACGGTAGCAGGTAGCCTAGTGGTTAGAGCGTTGGGCCAGTAACCGAAAGGTTGCTAGATCGAATCCCTGAGCTGACAAGGTAAAAATCTGTCGTTCTTCCCCTGAACAAGGCACTTAACCCACCTTTCCTAGGTATCATTGTAAATAAGAATTTGTATTTAACTGACTTGCCTAGTTAAATAAAGGTAAAAACACCTGTATCACCAGTAGTACATTTACCGTTAATTCCCATCATTTGTGATCTACAATGCTTGTTTGGTTATTGTTATTTAATGAATGCAGTAGTGGACACGTTGTTTGCAGAAAGCACAACCTAGACTACACTTGTGAGAAAAAAAGTTTGGGTTTATTCCATTTACGAGTAGTCAATTCTGATTGTCTTAACTTACCATCACTGTGGAGCTTCTCAAAGTAATTTTTTCTTTGCCTCAAACAGCAAGTAAACAAGGTCTTTTCTTTTCTCTTTTCTTTTTTTACATCGATTGAGAATGACAATATAACCATGTCCTCTTGCCACAGGAGGAAATGGAAACAGGAAATGGAGTCCAAGAGAGTTAAGAGTTGACAGAGACGAGCAGCAGCTTTGCTTGTTTACTGGTTCCAATGAGGTTGCATAGTGTAGCCTGCTCTCCCTGGGTGGCCCAGTGCAGACTGATAGCTGCTGATCCGTTGTAGCGATACAGAGATGCTGGCAGACTGATGGTCACAGTGCTGACTATGACTGACGGACAAGGTGCAGAGTTGTCTATTAAGCCTTCTCTAACACACCATTGACTGCCCTGAACCGGAACAGCAGGATTTTTCAGCGGATTTATTCAGTTTGATTGACTCTATCTCTTAGTGCGGCTCAGCAACAAGCCCTCATCATCTGCAATTTTGTTTTGACGAATGCTCCCATCAAGATCTGTCAATTTCTTGGCTTGGGCTCCTATTGCTGGCACGAAATGTTACAAAGTGAAATAGTTTCAGCACAGGTCTGAATTGTTTTTGACAGGAAGAGTCACGCAACTGCTGTCATGTTTGTGACCTTGCAAGGTTCTGTGTGTGCAAGTTGATATAATGTTGGTAGGTCACCCCCCCCCCCCCCCCCCGCTAGATAGGCTTCTCTCATTCACTTGGCCAAACTAAAGATCGTTAGATATGCAGGTGATTATTGTGGATGGCTTACTATAGGTAAACATTGAGATATCATCCTTGCCACACACACACACACACATCAGTGATAATCTCTTCTACGTCCGTCAGACCAGATTTTGTGTCTTCAGGTCTGGGTCTTCGAGTTCTGGTAAAGTTCAGGTGACCCAAGAGTTGACAGCAGTTAATTTCCAAGTTCAACTTCCTTTTTTCTCCATTACTGCTGAACTAGCTCTTATACCCACTAACTATATAGTCCACATTTCCCTTCCAAGTCTGTTATTGTCACATGTTTGTTTGGTCAACTCTGAGGTTGAATTCAGCTTTCACCAGCGGTCTCCGCTGAATGTGCAGTGCTATAGGTTTTTACTACACCTTTATGGTTTACGTTATCGACGACGACAATCGAAATGTGTAGCATCGCACCTCGAAGCTCTGCTCCTTTGACAGATGACTACCAAGTCAGACGGGTGTAGTAGTGTAGCAGTAGCCCGACCATCCCCGGAGTCTTTCTGTGTCTTCCAGCCATCTCCAGTGGTGTGTTTCTGTCAGCCTGGCGGAGCCGCCAGCTATAGCACACCAGTCACCCGCTTCTCTTCCTCCATGGAGGCTGTCTGTCTCGCCCGGCCCAGCCCAGGGCCTCTGATCTGGGTGTTGTTTTAATAAGCTGGCCTGCGTCAGCTCCCAGGGTTTTACTAGATAGAGACGTGATGAAGGATGACTATATGAGGCGAGGGAGATTAGGAAATGTAATGAATGAAAGCTGCCCAAACTAGTACAAGAGCTGTCACTCACTGAAGGGTAACATTACGACACGTAGCCTATTCATCAGTAAATGGCCAAAAGTTTTGAGAATGACACAAATATTAATTTTCAAAGTCTGCTGCCTCAGTTTGTATGATGGCAATTTGCATATACTCCAGAAGGTTATGAAGAGTGATCAGATGAATTGCAACGTCCCTCTTTGCCATGCAAATGAACTGAATCCCCCAAAAAACATTTCCACTGCATTTCAGCCCTGCCACAAAAGGACCAGCTGACATCATGTCAGTGATTCTCACGTTAACACAGGTGTGAGTGTTGACGAGGACAAGGCTGGACATCACTCTGTCATGCTGATTGAGTTTGAATAACAGACTGGAAGCTTCAAAAGGAGGGTGGTGCTTGGAATCATTGTTCTTCCTCTGTCAATCATGGTTACCTGCAAGGAAACATGTGCCGTCATCATTGCTTTGCACAAAAAGGGCTTCACAGGCAAGGATATTGCTGCCAGTAAGATTGCACCTAAATCAACCATTTATCGGATCATCAAGAACTTCAAGGAGAGCGGTTCAATTGTTGTGAAGAAGGCTTCAGGGCGCCCAAGAAAGTCCAGCAAGTGCCAGGACCGTCTCCTAAAGTTGATTCAGCTGTGGGATCGGGGCACCACCAGTACAGAGCTCGCTCAAGAATGGCAGCAGGCAGGTGTGAGTGCATCTGCACGCACAGTGAGGCGAAGTCTTTTGGAGGATGGCCTGGTGTCAAGAAGGGCAGCAAAGAAGCCACTTCGCTCCAGGAAAAACATCAGGGACAGACGGATATTCTGCAAAGGTACCGGGATTGGACTGCTGAGGACTGGGGTAAAGTCATTTTTGACAAACAATGCCTTTTCCAGCATGATGGAGCACCTTGCCATAAGGCAAAAGTGATAACTTAGTGGCTCGGGGAACAAAACATCGATATTTTGGGTCCATGGCCAGGAAACTCCCCAGACCTTAATCCCATTGAGAACTTGTGGTCAATCCTCAAGAGGCAGGTGGACAAACAAAACCCCACATATTCTGACAAAATCCAAGCATTGATTATGCAGGAATGGGCTGCCATCAGTCAGGATGTGGCCCAGAAGTTAATTGACAGCATGCCAGGGCAGATTGCAGAGGTCTTGAAAAAGAAGGGTCAACACTGCAAATATTGACTCTTTGCATCAACTTCATGTAATTGTCAATAAAAGCCTTTGACACTTATGAAATGCTTATACTTCAGTATTCCATATTCCATCTGAGAAAAAATATCTAAAGACAATGAAGCAGCAAACTTTGTGAAAAATAATATTTGTGTCATTCTCAACTTTTGGCCACGACTGTACGCTGGGGAAACAGTGTTGGTGCTCACAGAGGAAATGGCACTAATATGGAGTGTCGTTGCGGGGGCGCTATTGCAGATTACATTGGTGTTTCTTTGATTGGCCATATTAGTCACTCTCACTATCCTTCTATCGCTGCTAACATGTTTTTTCTTCCCTTGCTCTCTATCTGTCTCCAGAGAAGGAGAGGTTGGTTTCCTCTGTGTCTCCTCATGGCTATGGCTCCAGCGACAGCAGCGACAAGCATGTTCACCACGGACACAGCCATGGCAACCCCCGGTTGCCCACGGCAACGGCGGGGGGTTGGCTGGGGGCAGAGCAGGAAGAGGAGGCCCTGCGCAGGAAGCTCAAGTACTTCTTCATGAGCCCCTGTGACAAGTTCCACGCCAAGGGCCGCAAGCCCTTCAAATTGGGCCTGCAGCTGCTCAAGATTATCATTGTCACGGTGCAGGTAACTACACATATTTAGTTTCATATGCACCTTGAGTGTATGAACAATACATTTTAAACGCCCTCATGGCAAAGCTCAGATTTTATGGCGGGACCAACAATACTGAAATCCATAACAACTGACACCTTGTTTCATATGTACCGTTCCTATTGGTGGATAGGTTGTCCGTGCATCTGACGCTTTTAAATATGGACCGACAATCTTTACAACAGTAACTTCTATAATTTCCCTAAGAGCAAAAGGGGTTATGTTATAGTTGTTATAACAGTCACTTTCCTTCAATAAAACACCTGAATCCCTACTTCCCTCCATCAGCTGGTGTTTTTTGGCCTCAGCAACCAGATGGTGGTGACGTTCAAGGAGGAGAACACCATGTCCTTTAAGCACATCTTCCTGAAGGACTATGACGAGGGCTCCGACGACACGTTGGCCGTGTACACACAGAGCGACGTCTACGAACACATCTTCTACGCCGTAGACCAGGTAACAGTCACTAACGACACCCGGGTCATGTTCATTAGGGCATGCAACAGAAAGATGTTTTTAAAAGGAAAATGTTAATGAGGGTTTTAGGAAGTCGCTCCGTTTGGTGCCTAATGAACATGACCCGGCATACAGACTGATATGTAAACATGTCCATGCAGCACAAAGAAGGACCACATCTCGTCCCCTTCATATTTTCGTCCTCTACTTTCAACTAAAAGCCTCCAACTCTTAGGCCCTAAGAGGCAGGGCCTTATTCTCCATCCTCGTACCCTTCCTCCTCCCTCACAGTATTTGGTGCTACCCGAGACCACGGTGGGACGCTATGCGTACGTCTATGGGGTCGGGGTGAACGGGAGTGCCCTCTCTCTCTGCCAGCAGTACTACAAGAAGGGCAGCATCGATCCCGCCAATGATACCTTCAACATTGACCCTCATGTTATCACAGGTACATAGATCTACTTTCTTGCATTATGCCAGAGGTCACCAACCCTGGTACTAGAGCTACACAGTGTTGGTGCTTCCCAAATGGCACCCGATGGAGTGGGAATGTAGTGCCATTTGGGACTCAGCTTAAATGTAGTTCTGTTCCAGCATTAAAACACCTGATTCGGCTTTTCATGCTTTTGATGATTAGTTGACTGGTTGAAAAAGGACGAGTTTTGTGCCGGATTTGAACAAAAGCCTGCACGACTTGTGGCTTTCCAGGGCCAAGTTTAATGATTAACCATTGTTTTATGCCCTAGCCTTGTCTAGCCTGAACTTAAGTTATTTCATTTTCTACCCAAAGAGTTGCTAAGCTGCTTGTTTCCAGTACTATGTCATTCTTTCAGTAATAATTAATTGTAACTGTAAAAAAAATTTTTTTTACTAAACATGTGTAAGTACTGTATTGTTCCCCAATCATGTGACAGTAGTAGGAAGCCCCACTACCTTATATGAGCTGACACTTGGGACAATACTACTGACTAAAAACACATTGAACAACAGAAATCACCTGGTATTGAAATGGCCTTCCCTTTTGACTCTTGACATGATCACCAGAACAGAATAACCATAGATATATAATTACTAGATCAGACATTTATTTCAGTGTAATGGTAATTCTATTTCAGTGTAATTCTATTTCTATAAGGAAAAACATTAACAGCCCCTGAAATGACTAACTTCTCTCTCTGTCCTGTTACTAGATTGTGTGGGGGTTAACCCTTTGTCAGTCCCTCGAGCGCCTTTCGGCAGTGACTACAAGAACTTGACCCTCAAGTTCCACAAGTAAGGCTTCATTTTTCAAATGTCTTTTCAAATGACTTCGGGCTCATGTTTTCTGTCGGTCTACAACTAAGATAGATGGGACATCCATCTTTGTGGTATCTAACTGTTAATTTTTTATCACTCTCACACACATCCAAACTGTTTACACACTACCTATAGCCCTGGGTTATGTTCATTAGATGCCAAACGGAAAACTAACACAAAAAAGGGAGGTTCTACCTGGACTTGTCCAATAAGAAACATACATTTTTGTTTTGTGTTGCAAAATGTTTAAAAACTTTTCTTTGCTTTCACTTTGACACAACCCTGATATCCCTCTTGTTTTTTTTCTTTTCACTCTTTGTTGTCTAGACTCATAAACGTGACGATACAGTTCCAACTAAAGGCCATCAACATTCAGACCATCATCAACAACGAGATTCCTGACTGTTACACCTTCTTCATAACGGTGAGTCCCACCCCACTTCCCTCCCCCACCACTTCCTGCAAATGTGGCTCATTGTAACCTGTTTAGTGTGTAATAGTTGCGGTGGAAACCTGTTCATTGTCTGTATATTATTGGTAAGCTGTGACCTGTTTGTTATAAACTCAGCAAAAAAGAAACGTCCTCTCACTGTCAACTGCGTTTATTTTCAGCAAACTCAACGTGTAAATATTTGTATGAACATAAGATTCAACAACTGAGACATAAACTGAACAAGTTCCACAGACATGTGACTAACATAAATGTAATAATGTGTCCCTGAACAAAGGGGGGGGCAAAATCAAAAGTCAGTATCTGGTGTGGCCACCAGCTGCATAAAGTACTGCAGTGCATCTCCTCCTCATGGACTGCACCAGATTTGACAGTTGTGAGATGTTACCCCACTCTTCCACCAAGGCACCTGCAAGGTCCTGTACATTTCTGGGGGGAATGGCACTAGCCCTCACCCTCCGATCCAACAGGTCCCAGATGTGCTCAATGGGATTGAGATCTGAACTCTTCGCTGGCCATGGCAGAACACTGACATTCCTGTCTTGCAGGAATTCACGCACAGAACGAGCAGTATGGCTGGTGGCATTGTCATGCTGGAGGGTCATGTCAGGATGAGCCTGCAGGAAGGTTACCACATGAGGGAGGAGGATGTCTTCCCTGTAACGCACAGTGTTGCGATTGCCTACAATGACAACAAGCTCAGTCCGATGATGCTGTGACGCACCGCCCCAGACCATGACGGACCCTCCACCTCCAAATCGATCCCACTCCAGAGTACAGGCCTCGGTCTAACGCTCATTCCTTCGACAATAAATTCAAATCCGACCATCACCCCTGGTGAGACAAAACCGTGACTCGTCAGTGAAGAGTACTTTTTGCCAGTCCTGTCTGGTCCAGCGACGGTGGGTTTGTGCCCATAGTCGACATTGTTGCCGGTGGTGTCTGGTGAGGACCTGCCTTACAACAGGCCTACAAGCCCTCAGTCCAGCCTCTCTCAGCCAATTGCGGACAGTCTGAGCACTGATGGAGGGATTGTGCGTTACTGGTGTAACTCAGGCAGTTGTTGTTGCCATCCTGTACCTGTCCCGCTGGTGTGATGTTCAGATGTACCGATCCTGTGCAGGTGTTGTTACACGTGTTCTGCCACTGCGAGGACGATCAGCTGTCTGTCCTGTCTCACTGTAGCACTGTCTTAGGCGTCTCACAGTACGGACATTGCAATTTATTGCCCTGGCCACATCAGCAGTCCTCATGCCTCTTTGCAGCATGCCTAATGCACGTTCACGCAGATAAGCAGGGACCCTGGGCATCTTTCTTTTGGTGTTTTCAGAGTCAGTAGAAAGGCCTCTTTAGTGTCCTAAGTTTTCATAGCTGTGACCTTAATTGCCTACCATCTGTAATCTGTTAATGTCTTAACGACCGTTCCACAGGTGCATGTTCATTAATTGTTTATGGGTCATTGAGCAAGCATGGGAAACCCTTTACAATGACGATCTGTGAAGTTATTTGGGTTTTTACAAATTATCTTTGAAAGACAGGGTCTTGAAAAAGGGACGTTTCTTTTTTTGCTGAGTTTATTATCCCTTGAAGAGTCCACCACTTTTTTAAATTTTTATTTATTTTTATTTTTTAAATAAATTTTATCCCCTTTTCTCCCCAATTTTCGTGGTATCCAATCGCTAGTAATTACTATCTTGTCTCATCGCTACAACTCCCGTACGGGCTCGGGAGAGACGAAGGTCGAAAGCCACGCGTCCTCCGAAGCACAACCCAACCAAGCCGCACTGCTTCTTAACACAGTGCGCCTCCAACCCGGAAGCCAGCCGCACCAATGTGTCGGAGAAAACACCGTTCACCTGGCCCCCTTGGTTTAGCGCGCACTGCGCCCGGCCCGCCACAGGAGTCGCTGGAGCGCGATGAGACAAGGATATCCCTACCGGCCAAACCCTCCCTAACCCGGACGACGCTAGCCCAATTGTGCGTCGCCCCACGGACCTCCCGGTCGCGGCCCGGCTGCGACAGAGCCTGGGCGCGAACCCAGAGACTCTGGTGGCGCAGCTAGCACTGCGATGCAGTGCCCTAGACCACTGCGCCACCCGGGAGGCGAGTCCACCACTTTTTTGTTTAATTTTATTGCCAACGTTTACAGCAAGTGCTAGTACCTGTATAAATGTCTGATCTGTTGTTCTTTCCATCTGATTTTACAGATAGTCCTGGACAACAAGGCTCACAGTGGTAAAGTGAGGATCAGTCTGGAAAACCAGGCTTTTATAAAGGAGTGTAAAGACCCCAGTGTGTCAGGCCACGGTGAGATAGACGTTTGGTTTTTATTAAACATTTATTTCACCAGGGTAATATTAATTAAGCACCAAACGGGAGAAACGGACTGAAACGTGGGGACTACCTGAACTTATTCCGTTGCTAAATATTTGTATACGGTGTGCCCTAATTATTACGACCCAGGAGAATCTCGAGGTAGTAAACCATTTTTTTTCGTTGAGATACCTGGTAAAAGAGTCGGCAATAAAAAAAAAAGATATATATTATAGAGGTCGACCAATTATGATTTTTCAACGCCGATACCGATTAATCGTCCGATTTAAAAAAATATATATATATAATATATATATATACAGTGGGGAGAACAAGTATTTGATACACTGCCGATTTTGCAGATTTTCCTACTTACAAAGCATGTAGAGGTCTGTAATTTTTATCATAGGTACACTTCAACTGTGAGAGACGGAATCTAAAACAAAAATCCCGAAAATCACATTGTATGATTTTTAAGTAATTAATTAGCATTTTATTGCATGACATAAGTATTTGATACATCAGAAAAGCAGAACTTAATATTTGGTACAGAATCCTTTGTTTGCAATTACAGAGATCATACGTTTCCTGTAGTTCTTGACCAGGTTTGCACACACTGCAGCAGGGATTTTGGCCCACTCCTCCATACAGACCTTCTCCAGATCCTTCAGGTTTCGGGGCTGTCGCTGGGCAATACGGACTTTCAGCTCCCTCCAAAGATTTTCTATTGGGTTCAGGTCTGGAGACTGGCTAGGCCACTCCAGGACCTTGAGATACTTCTTACGGAGCCACTCCTTAGTTGCCCTGGCTGTGTGTTTCGGGTCGTTGTCATGCCGGAAGACCCAGCCACGACCCATCATCAATGCTCTTACTGAGGGAAGGAGGTTGTTGGCTAAGATCTCGCAATACATGGCCCCATCCATCCTCCCCTCAATACGGTGCAGTCGTCCTGTCCCCTTTGCAGAAAAGCATCCCCAAAGAATGATGTTTCCACCTCCATGCTTCACGGTTGGGATGGTGTTCTTGGGGTTGTACTCATCCTTCTTCTTCCTCCAAACACGGCGAGTGGAGTTTAGACCAAAAAGCTCTATTTTTGAATCATCAGACCACATGACCTTCTCCCATTCCTCCTCTGGATCATCCAGATGGTCATTGGCAAACTTCAGACGGGCCTGGACATGCGCCTGCTTGAGCAGGGGGACCTTGTGTGCGCTGCAGGATTTTAATCCATGACGGCGTAGTGTGTTACTAATGGTTTTCTTTGAGACTGTGGTCCCAGCTCTCTTCAGGTCATTGACCAGGTCCTGCCGTGTAGTTCTGGGCTGATCCCTCACCTTCCTCATGATCATTGATGCCCCACGAGGTGAGATCTTGCATGGAGCCCCAGACCGAGGGTGATTGACCATCATCTTGAACTTCTTCTATTTTCTTCTATTTTCTAATAATTGCGCCAACAGTTGTTGCCTTCTCACCAAGCTGCTTGCCTATTGTCCTGTAGCCCATCCCAGCCTTGTGCAGGTCTACAATTTTATCCCTGATGTCCTTACACAGCTCTCTGGTCTTGGCCATTGTGGAGAGGTTGGAGTCTGTTTGATTGAGTGTGTGGACAGGTGTCTTTTATACAGGTAACGAGTTCAAACAGGTGCAGTTAATACAGGTAATGAGTGGAGAACAGGAGGGCTTCTTAAAGAAAAACTAACAGGTCTGTGAGAGACGGAATTCTTACTGGTTGGTAGGTGATCAAATACTTATGTCATGCAATAAAATGCAAATAAATTACTTAAATATCATACAATGTGATTTTCTGGATTTTTGTTTTAGATTCCGTCTCTCACAGTTGAAGTGTACCTATGATAAAAATTACAAACCTCTACATGCTTTGTAAGTAGGAAAACCTGCAAAATCGGCAGTGTATCAAATACTTGTTCTCCCCACTGTATATATATATTAGTATTACAACAATACTGAATTAACACTTATTTTAACTTAATATAATACATCAATAAAATCAATTTAGCCTCAAATAAATAATGAAACATGTTCAATTTGGTTTAAATAATGCAAAAACAAAGTGCTGGAGAAGAAAGTAAAAGTGCAATATGTGCCATGTAAGAAAGCTAATGTTTAAGTTCCTTGCTCAGAACATGAGTACATATGAAAGCTGGTGGTTCCTTTTAACATGAGTCTTCAATATTCCCAGGTAAGAAGTTTTAGATTGTAGTTATTATTTCTCTCGATACGATTTGTATTTCATTTACCTTTGACTATTGGATGTTCTTATAGGCACTTTAGTATTGCCAGTGTAACAGTATAGCTTCCGTCCCTCTCCTCGCTCCTACCTGGGCTCGAACCAGGAACACATCGACAACAGCCACCCTCGAAGCAGCGTTACCCATGCAGAGCAAGTGGAACAACTACTCCAAGTCTCAGAGCGAGTGACGTCACCGATTGAAATGCTATTAGCGCGCACCCCGCTAACTAGCTAGCCATTTCATATCGGTTACACCAGCCTAATCTCGGGAGTTGATAGACTTGAAGTCATAAACAGCGCAATGCTTGAAGCATTGCGAAGAGCTGCTGACAAAACGCACAAAAGGGCTGTTTGAATGAATGCTTACGAGCCTGCTGGTGCCTACCATCGCTCAGTCAGACTGCTCTATCAAATATCAAATCATAGACTTAATTATAACATAATAACACACAGAAATACGAGCCGTAGGTCATTATGGTCGAATCCGGAAACTATCATCTCAAAAACAAAATGTTTATTCTTTCAGTGAAATATGGAACCGTTCCGTATTTTATCTAACGTGGCATCCATAAGTCTAAATATTCCTGTTACATTGCACAACCTTCAATGTTATGTCATAATTACATAAAATTCTGGCAAATTAGTTCGCAACGAGCCAGGCGGCCCAAACTGTTGCATATACCCTGACTCTGCGTGCAATGAACGCAAGAGAAGTGACACAATTTCACCTGGTTAATATTGCCTGCTAACCTGGATTTATTTTAGCTAAATATGCAGGTTTAAAAATATATACTTCTGTTTATTGATTTTAAGAAATGCATTGATGTTTATGGTTAGGTACAGTCGTGCAACGATTGTGCTTTTTTGCAAATGCGCTTTTGTTAAATCATCCCCCATTTGGCGAAGTTGGCTGTCTTTGTTAGGAAGAAATAGTCTTCACACAGTTCGCAACGAGCCAGGCGGCCCAAACTGCTGCATATACCCTGACTCTTGCAAGAGAAGTGACACAATTTCCCTAGTTAAAAGAAATTCATGTTAGCAGGCAATATTAACTAAATATGCAGGTTTAAAAATATATACTTGTGTATTGATTTTAAGAAAGGCATTGATGTTTATGGTTAGGTACACGTTGGACAGTCCTTTTTCGCGAATGTGCACCGCATCGATTATATGCAACGCAGGACACGCTAGATAAACTAGTAATATCATCAACCATGTGTAGTTAACTAGTGATTATGATTGATTGATTGTTTTTTATAAGATAAGTGTAATGCTAGCAAGCAACTTACCTTGGCTTCTTACTGCATTCACGTAACAGGCAGGCTCCTCGTGGAGTGCAAGGTAAGGCAGGTGGTTAGAGCGTTGGACTAGTTAACCGTAAGGTTGCAAGATTGAATCCCCGAGCTGACAAGGTAAAAATCTGTCGTTCTGCCCCTGAACAAGGCAGTTAACCCACCGTTCCTAGGCCGTCATTGAAAATAAGAATGTGTTCTTAACTGACTTGCCTAGTTAAATAAAGTTGTAATTTTTTTAATAATAAAATTTAAAAAATTGGTGTCCAAAAATACCGATTTCCGATTGTTATGAAAACTTGAAATCGGCCCTAATTAATTAGCCATTCCGATTAATCGGTCGACCTCTAATATTTATATTTGCATGTGCATGGGTCAATACAAAACTACACACAGAATGACCAGACAGAAATTAACCGGTACAACTTCTACCACGAACAAACACTATGTAGACACTAAGCAATCTCCACTTTCGCCATCTTCAGTTGACCTCACAAGACATTATAGATGCCTCGTAAGAATTTTCACTTAGTCATGCATTGATGTCAACATGAAAGTTGGACTTAAGTGGAAGTAAGTCTTCACTCCTATGCTTCTACTTGATGAAAGCCACTAACTCCTCTCTTTCCTTCCTTCCCTCCCTCTCAGCGGAGAACTACACACGGCTAGCGTTTGACGTGGTGGTGGTGATCGTTTGTATACTGTCCCTGTTGCTGTGTGGCCGCTCCATACTCCGCGGCATCATACTACAGGCCGTAAGTCACTGGGAGGTGGAGGGCAGGAAGAGAGGAAGTGGTGAAAAGGAGGAACATCCAATCTGGTGGTCCTCTATAGCTCAGTATAGCTCTATGGCTCTTGCAACTCCAGGATAATGGGTACGATCCCCGGGACCACTCATACGTAAAATGTATGCATGCATGACTGTGTCACTTTGGATAAAAGTGTTTGCTAACTGGCATATATTATCTGAGAACAAACTGTAGATACATTTGTTTGCTTGTTATAATGTTGGGGAGTGGGGTGGAAGAAGGAGAGAAAATATTTTTTTTAATTGATGGGAGGTGATTGGCATTCTGTGAAGTGATTCCATTCTTAGAGTAATGTTCTGCAACACAAAATCTGAGAAGGTGTGAATACTCGTCTTTCCAGTAGGGCCACCCAACTCCTCTCTCGCTCTCCGTCTCTGTGTAACAGGAGTTTGTCGAGTTCTTCAAGACTAACCTGGGCCGGAAAGTAAGCTGGAACGAAAGGATGGAATTCATCAACGGCTGGTACATCCTGCTCATCATCAGTGACGTCCTCACCATCATCGGCAGCGCCATTAAGATCGGCATCGAGTCCAAGGTCAGTCCCCCTCTAGGGGACTTTTTCCTCTACTGCTCAGAGTAGAATAGAACACCTTTTATTTTTCCCAGAGGAAAATGCTAAAGAATTATTTGAAATCCCCACTCAAAAAAGTATCTCAGTTTGGGTTATGATAAAGATTGTTGTGCTAAGCTCATGAGGTATTTGTGAGTTGAATATCTCTCCCATACAGAATTTGTCATCGTATGATGAGTGTGGCATCCTGTTGGGGACTTCCACCTTGTTGGTGTGGGTCGGAGTCATTCGCTACCTCAGCTTCTTCCAGAAGTACAATGTAAGTTGCCTACACACACAGACACACACACTAACGATGACATGTGTTTCACCCACTCTCCTGGCTCTCTCCCTCTCAGATCCTGATTGTGACCTTGCGAGCTGCGTTCCCCAACGTGATCCGGTTCTGCAGCTGTGTGGCTGTCATCTACCTGGGTTACTGCTTCTGTGGCTGGATTGTGCTGGGGCCCTATCACGTCAAGGTACAGACAGCCACCATTTTGAAGCACAGGCAGACATGCTAACAGAAGAAGGCCAATAACAGAGCGGGTCGGCAAACAGATTGAAAAGGAAACAGTGAATCTGGAGGGGGACACCCCATATGGTTCAGTGATGATGCACAATGGTGCATTTTGGAATTTTGCACAATAATGACGTACTGTGTTATTAACATGTGATTTGTCTATTATTAGAATTCAATATTTACTGGCCCTTGCCAGTAAGATGGCCATAAGGGATTTATTTTGTAAAAAAATTCATAATTGTGTACCGAATCCTGAATAATTTTGGACCAATATAGTGAGACGGTCATGTTAAGTCACATGGTTGTTTGTGTAATTTAACAGTCTCTCTCTCTATCGTATTCAATTCATTAAGCTGCATTGCTATGAAGTACACTAAATGTCATTTAACTGTTTCCCTCTCTCTCTCCCGCCGTCAGTTCCGCTCTCTCTCCATGGTGTCAGAGTGCCTGTTCTCGCTGATCAACGGCGACGACATGTTTGTGACCTTCTCTGAGATGCAGGAGAGCAGCACGCTGGTGTGGGTGTTCAGCCAGGTCTACCTGTACACCTTCATCTCCCTCTTCATCTACATGGTACTGTCGCTCTTCATCGCCCTCATCACCGGCGCCTACGAAACCATCAAGGTAACAACAAAGGGAAACATTTGTGTCAGCCAAAAGAGCACATATGTGTCAAAAATACAGTAAAACTCATAATCCGCAGTGTGATTTTCATTTGAAAATGTTCTTAAACGATGTGCATTGTCAGAGATCAAGGTACAGCCAAGAGTCATGAGACTTTATAGCCCTTTATCTATGAAGGAAGTTAGAGGTAATTTCTCAAGCCATTGCGTTAACGCAGTATAACTGGAAGACAATAGTATCTGCTAGCATGCTTGCAGTCACCCTGGACTTCCAGTCATTGCTCTAATGCTATTTAGCAATTGCGCTAACTCTAGTTAGCAACTTCCTTCAAACTGCACGCAGAGACATAAAAATGGTATCCACAAGTTCATCTGACTGGGGAAGTAGATGAAGGACTTTATTGCCAAAATCCCGAAGTATCCCTTAGAACAGACTCTAATCCAAGTGAATGTAAAAGATAAGCATTGTATAATTTCTTATTTGCTGCTTGTCTTTTACTTTCATTTGGAGTTGAGGCGTATAGTTGGGTTTCCACAATACATTTTGTGGGATGTAGATTCATATTTAGAGTTGCATTCCTCATAAAGAGCGTTCATGTTCACTGCTCATAGCGGTACAAACAGAAGCCAATTCCAAACAACAACACCAAGTGAAAGCCCTATGTCCCAAATGGCTCCCTATTCCCTAGATAGTGCCAGGTCAATGGTAGTGCACTACATAGGGAATAGGGTTCCATTTGACATGCAGAAAGTGGGTAACCTAAACATGGATGCATGTCTCCTCTCCTGTCCCTCCAGCACCAAACCCAGGAGCCCTACCACATTACGGACCTGCACGCCTTCATCGCAGAATGCACTGACACGCCCAGCTCGGGGATGTTCCGGGGCCTCGAGACCTCGCCCTGCTCCTTCTTCTGCTGCTGTGACAGGTGGGTCAGAGGGCACAGGTCAAGACTGGAGGTAGAGGTCAAGGCCGGGTTCAGAATCCACCCTCCAGCTCCTAACCTCTTCAGTTTTTGCAGATCTGAAGGCATCAGACGGGTGTAAATTGATGGTGATGGATGTTCCTCTGTAGAATGATCAGCAGTAGATGCCACTTCAGTGACCAGACAATAACCGATGCATTCACTGTTATCCTTTCTATCATGGTTGAGACGTTTATGTTTTTCTACATGTGTATGCGCTATCGTGTTAAGTGTTTGTTTCTTCCCTCAGAACGACAACATACGAGGACGTCCTTTTGGTGAACTGACTGGGCTGTGGTGTCTGGACCTACAGCGCTCTCTGCTGGCCCGGAGCGCCGCACTGCGTCCAGATTTTCATTGCCTTTACCATCAAATCTGGGTCAGGCATGAGCCAGGACTATGAGCTGGAAGCCAAGTCTTTTTTGAGTGGATTCATTGACGAGACCACCTGCGTTGTGTGAATGTTATAGGGATGTTGCACAGTAATTCCCCACACAGAAAGAGAACAGTGTTTTGCCAAAATTGGGATTTACGCACAATCCATACTTGCTGAGGGCCATAGTGCAATGTGGAATGTCTTGTTAGAACATTTAGCTTCTTTTAATTGTTTTACATTCGTTTTTAGGTGTTCTGTAAGCTGCACAAGTTACAAGAACTGGACAAAGCATGTTTTTTATGTCAGAAGTTCTGGTTATATATGAAGGGGATGACAATGACATGCATACTAGGCCAGAGACTGCTCTGGAGTAGCACTTCCACTGTCCCTAAGGAGAGAGCACTTAAGTCCAATTCACATGACTCATTGCCCTGTCATGAGGCGCCAGCCCATCAAGAACTGCTGAGAGCAAGGCTGGCTTGGCCACAGCGCTTTGTGGTCACGACCGCTGCACTCAAGTGTACAAGTAAATTGAACTTAAACCCTGCACTGCGCCTGGACCCAATGGCTCACTCAATGACCTTAATCTTTGCTCCGGTGTACAAATCTCCTGCCAAATAGGCTGTGTTTAGACAGGCAGCCCAATTCAAAAAATTTCCCCCCCACTAATTGGCCTTTTGACCTTTCACATCAGATATTTTTCAGATTTGATCGGTAAAAACAAGATCAGAGTTTAGCTGCCTGTCTAAACGCAGCCATAGTATTTCAGCGTTTTAAGACCGATCAATTAAAAAAACAGTACTCTCACCCAGGTGCTGGTTCTGGTCTCCAGGAACAATATCCATAGAATTGTCCTGTAGTTTAAGTTGGACACAGAAAGAGATGCAGTGCATCATCTGAAGCACACCTACAGTCCCATTTAGTTTCAGTAGGTGTTCATCCGATGACGCGGCACACAGGGTAAACGTCAGTGCCATTGTCAATTTGTACGTGTCAAGTTCTACACTGTACATGTCCTGTTCACGAGGCACAAATGATGCTTTTTATCGCCACGTGCGGAACACTGCTTCGTCAGAGTTCATTTGATAAAGGGACACGGAGGGAAGTAGTCAAGTCCCGAGTCTCACAAAGACCCACCACCCACCATGGCACAACATTCCGGTCGCAATGGAAATGTGACTTTCCAATTTTGCCTGACCTGAATGTAACTTCCTTTAAATGAGGAAACTACATGATTGGAAAATGGAGAGTTCATCTATCTTTTTTTTAAAGGCCTATGCTCCAGTCATTGACAATATTGATGGAGAACTGCAAATTGTATCCGACTGGTCTACGGAACAAAGACTGCCTGCGAGTAACGAGGAGAGGAAAACGAGCAGGCAGAACAGCTAAACGAGGCCAGAGGGATGGGGTATTTGCGAGCACTGCAGTAATGCTTGTGATGTTGACCCAGAAGAATGCTCTTACGTAGGTTTTGTTCCCATTCTGTTTTATGTCTCATAATGATGTCTAGTTTAAAACTAACCAATTGCTTTGTCCTTGTGAAAGTTTAAATTATTTTGTTTTTTTTAATGTTGGGTTGTTTTATGTATCTAGAGAGGAACGCCTAAGGGGAGTGTGGTCTTCAGGCTCAGGCTCCAGAAAGTGGTCATGCATTGAGCTTTGTACTCCAATCACTATTGAAGGAGGAGGGGAAAACATGTTTTTTATAATAGGTTATAGGCCTGCTTCCATTTCGGTCACAGTTACTTCTTCTAAAAGTGAACCTTTTGGCGTTGATAGATTCCAAAGAACCAAGGTGTAGGCAAAGTTATATGGGAATATAACCTCCCAAATAGGCTAAAAGCAGAGCTTTCACCATATCCGTTCTTTAGGATCTGAGAACACCAAAGGGCTGGAGGCTACGAGAAGTGGCTAGGGGCTGAAATGGTACTGGGCATATAGCCTGTCTGTCGGTGAGGAGTCATGTAGCTCTTATTTTAATGGTCATTTAGTACATTTAAATTAAATGTATGTTCTTAACTAAGCAGTACACAAACAGGATTTGTTTATGGCCTTGCGTTTGTATATTGTAGTATTAGACACTTGGATGTCCTGTCCGAGCAGTCTGTAGTTCATTGTGTAATCTTTTTTTATGTTCATCTTACTTGAACATTGTTTTGAGTATGTTGGATCTCTGTGCCACACTCGGGAATGATGCCAAACCACTGATGATTAAATGCCTGTTTGTTCACGTGACTGGAAATACTTCGGAGAAGGAGGTGGTGGCAATTGCTTTGGGCTGCATCCCGATTCTCCACCCTTCTCGCGAAGTCTGCATTTGCACACATCAATGAATTTAAAAGCAATGGATTGGTTTAATCGTTGGCTAGAAAGAATTTAATCTTGTTAAATCCATGCCGGGAAGTGTGCAAGTGCAAAGCTTTTTAAAAAGGGTAAAGAATCAGGACGCAGCCATACTTTGGTTTCTTCACCACTTGATTTTGATCCAAACAAAGCTGGTCAAATTCTCTGCTTTGTTGATGTTTGAGTTATATATTGTTTGCATGAAACTCAAGCCCATAGTCAAGCTTGTGTGAAGGAAAATCATGAGTTTACCTCAGGATGTAATTACCTGAAGTTAACAGAAGGGGGAATAAGGACTTTTGCACCCCTCAGACTCGGACAATAACATCCTAAAGGAGGAGAATAGACCACCTTACATCCAAGATCTGTTTATTAGGTAGAGCGAGACAATAGGGATCTAATACAACCGAAGACAAAATGTATTATAGTACAACAAATACCATAGATACATTTACACAATTCATGTAACATTCAATATGCACAAATTCGTCACAGTCCACATATCAAACCGGCGATGGTAGATCTCCTTAAATAGAATACTTGTGCCCATATCCTGGTAACACAGGAAGTTCGTGGCACCTTAAAAACCTCTTAAGGAGCCATCCCTTTTATCCAATTTTCGCCTAAAATGACATACACAAATCTAACTGCCTGTCGCTCGTGCCCTGAAGCAAGGATATGCATATTCTTGGTACCATTTGAAAGGAAACACTTTGAAGTTTGTGGAAATGTGAAAGGGATGTAGGAGAATATAACACAATAGATCTGGTAAAAGATAATACAAAGAAAAAAACAACACTTCTTTTATATATTTTTTTGTACCATCTTTGAAATGCAAAATGTATTATTCCAGCCCAGGTGCAATTTAGGTTTTGGCCACTAGATGGCAGCAGTGTATGTGCAAAGTTTTTAGACTGATCAAATGAACCATTGCATTGCTGTTCAAAATGTTGTATCAAGACTGCCCAAATGTGCCTAATTTGTTTATGAATAACTTTTCATGTTAAAAATTGTGCACTCCTCAAACAATAGCATGGTATTCTTTCACTGTAATAGCTACTGTAAATTGGACAGTGCAGTTAGATTAACAAGAATTTAAGCTTTCTGCCAATATCAGATATGTCCTGGGAAATGTTCTTGTTACTTACAACCTCATGCTAATCGCATTAGCCTACGTTAGCTCAACCGTCCCGTGGACGGGACACCGATCCCGAAGAAGTTTAATTGGGGAAAACGGGCTCGTGGTAATGTCTGGAGCAGAATTTATGAAATGGTAACAAACACATGGTTTCCATGTTTTCGATGCCATTCCATTTTCTCCGTTCCGGCCATTATTTTTGATGCCATTCCATTCGCTCTGTTCCAGACATTTTTATGAGCCGTCCTCCCCTCAGCAGCCTTCACTGCCTGGTAACATACCTTTCCTAACCAGCCTTTGGCGGCTGATGCAGCACATCATTCCTTCCAGCCCACTAAATCTAATATCATCATCCATTAAGTACTGTCCTGGCTGCCCATCCTTTAGCTGAGCTCTTGGCCCACGCCCATCTCAGTGACACACTCTGTTTTTGCACTCTAGTAGTCTACTGGGTGTGTCCACTGTGTATGTGCACACCACTTGATGCTGGCGTTTGGTTTTTATTGTTTTTCTTCCACACCAAATACAAACACACACAAACAATGACTACATCTCCTCTGCCAGACCCGCATGCTCACACCTTCATCTCTAGTGCCTCCATTATTGTTTGCCACTTGGCCTTAAATTATACCAATTCTCTTTTTCCTCAATATTTCAATAATAAATTATTAGATTATTCCTTTGTGTTAATGATGGATTGATTGATTCCCAAGTTTTTTAAGTATACGTTCTTTTTCAAGATGAGTGATGAGAAGAGAATCGTTCAGCCCATTGGGGATCTCACTACACCCCCATATTGTTTTTCCATTTAACCTTTATTCATACAGGTTATTTTCATAGGAATATGCCTTTTGCACTAGAGACCTGTAATGGCCCGAGGATGTGCTTGTGGTTGTTACATGGTGCCCTCAATACATAATGACTACACTGAGGTAATGGTCTACAATCTAAAGTTTCAATGGGCATTGTTATTTCTATAGTATTTAGTTTGTCGTTTGATAATGTGTTCCAGTGTGTCAAAGGTGGCCTCACGTTTCCAGACTGCCGAACAACGATGACCGAGAGAAGCTACTGTAGTAAAGGGGTGACACACACTAGGCTTCCGTGATATTTTGAGACGAGGTTCCCTCTAACTGTTGTCTTGGTGGACTAAATACTTCGTACCCAGGCCAGAAATTGACCACCATGACCCTTTTCTTCAGCATGAGTATACGTGTGTGTGTGCTGGTCTGTTTTTCTGTCTGTATATCTGCCGGTCTCTCTGTCTGTCTGTTAGCCTCTCTGTATGTGTGTGGGCTTGCATGGTTATTTGCTCTGCCATGGGCAGCGTATGCAGCTGTACCTGGAGCTGCATACACAAAGTATGTCCGGGGTTGGTGTTGTTTTGGCAGATGGGTGAAACAACAAGACCTCACTGGAAGACTGTGGGCCAACAAATCAAATAGGGGGATGAAAGAAACCACTTTGGTTTAACAATTAATCCCTGTTCCATTGCCACAGGCTTTCCCATAGAGACCAATACTGAGCCACACCCTTATAGGACAACATTCGAGAGCATTGAGGTGGGTGGGCAGAACCAGGAATTAACTGGATTTTGTGGTTTTACTAACAACTCAATTAAGGATCTTAGTTTGCGGCCGAATATACATACACACTATAAAAGCTACGGGGTCAGGGAGAGGCTCTCGGTTCCCCAGTCTCTGCAATTGGCCCTCGACGATAGTAAAGGCTGACAGGCTGCAGATGTAACAATTGCCAGAGCCCTGTGAGTAGCTGAGACAGACAGAGGGGTCAGACGCACCGTATGAGTCACCCGCTCCCACACACACTATAATGGAGGTGTGGTAAACACACACACACACACTAAGAAAGGCAGTTTGAATGGTGAGGATCCCTATGTCTTCAGTTGTGGCCAAAAGTTTTGAGAATGACACAAATATGAATTTCCACAAAGTTTGCTGCTTCAGTGTCTTTAGATATTTTTGTCAGATGATGTTACTATGGAATACTGAAATATAATTACAAGCATTTCAAACGTGTCAAAGGCTTTTATTGACAATTACATGAAGTTGATGCAAAGAGTCAAAATTTGCAGTGTTGACCCTTCTTTTTCAAGACCTCTGCAATCCACACTGGCATGCTGTCAATTAACTTCTGGGCCACATCCTGACTGATGGCAGCCCATTCTTGCATAATCAATGCTTGGAGTTTGTCAGAATTTGTGGGTTTTTGTTTGTCAACCCGCCTCTTGAGGATTGACCACAAGTTCTCAATGGGATTAAGGTCTGGGGAGTTTCCTGGCCATGGACCCAAAATATCGATGTTTTGTTCCCCGAGCCACTAAGTTATCATTTTTGCCTTATGGCAAGGTGCTCCATCATGCTGGAAAAGGCATTGTTCGTCCCCAAACTGTTCCTGGATGGTTGGGAGAAGTTGCTCTCGGAGGATGTGTTGGTAACATTCTTTATTCATGGTTGTGTTCTTAGGCAAAATTGTGAGTGAGCCCACTCCCTTGGCTGAGAAGCAACCCCACACATGAATGGTCTCAGGATGCTTTACTGTTGGCATGACACAGGACTGATCGTAGCGCTCACCTTGTCTTCTCCGGACAAGCTTTTTTCTGGATGCCCCAAACAATCAGAAGGGGATTCATCAGTGAAAATGACTTTACCCCAGTCCTCAGCAGTCTAATCCCGGTACCTTTTGCAGAATATCAGTCTGTCCCTGATGTTTTTCCTGGAGAGAAGTGGCTTCTTTGCTGCCCTTCTTGACACCAGGTCATCCTCCAAAAGTCTTCGCCTCACTGTGCGTGCAGATGCACTCACACCTGCCTGCTGCTATTCCTGAACAAGCTCTGTACTGGTGGCCCCCCGAATGAATCAACTTTAGGAGACGGTCCTGGCGCTTGCTGGACTTTCTTGGGCGCCCTGAAGCCTTCTTCACAACAATTTAACTGCTGTCCTTGAAGTTCTTGATGATCTGATAAATGGTTGATTTAGGTGCAATCTTACTGGCAGCAATATCCTTGCCTGTGAATCCCTTTTTGTGCAAAGCAATGATGACGGCACATGTTTCCTTGCAGGTAACCATGATTGACGGAGGAAGAACAATGATTCCAAGCACCACCCTCCTTTTGAAGCTTCCAGTCTGTTATTCGAACTCAATCAGCATGACAGAGTGATGTCCAGCCTTGTCCTCGTCAACACTCACACCTGTGTTAACGTGAGAATCACTGACATGATGTCAGCTGGTCCTTTTGTGGCAGGGCTGAAATGCAGTGGAAATGTTTTTGGGGGGATTCAGTTCATTTGCATGGCAAAGAGGGACTTTGCAATTAATTGCAATTCATCTGATCACTCTTCATAACATTCTGGAGTATATGCAAATTGCCATCATACAAACTGAGGCAGCAGACTTGTGTCATTCTCAAAACTTTTTTCCACGACTGTACGTATTTCACATCACTCTAGTCCAGAGTGAATGCATCATGTCTGTTTCCAGTCTAACCCTCTCCTCTCCTGGCACTGTGAGTTGGGACTTTTCTTTGCCCAAAGCCTCCTCTTTCATTCGTTCTTCTTCTTTGTCGTCTTGCTGTATAACAAACTAGTTGATGTCAGATTTCTTGGCCCGATTCAGTCTCTTTCTGTCAATTTCATAGTCTTTGTATGTTCCCTGTCTTTTCATTGATTCCTATTGTAAAGCCAGCAGCTGCAACTGAGGGAACAGAAGCAAGCTGCCACTCCCATTGGGGGCAGTCAGTGCCATGCAGCAAAGTAGCTGAGGCTGTATGTCTTCATAAGCACCATCAACAAATGCACCTTATCGTCGCTGTCTGATGAAAATTGGAAATTGATAAAATGACCATATTTTCCCATTAACGAACATACAATTATGAAATTTGGGGTAAATGTTGTTGGTCCTAGAGTTATGAAATGTTCAGAGCACATTGAGTTACTGCTTTGTAAAAACTGAGTTAAGGTTTTCATCAGACAGTGACATTATGCTAATAAATAAGACATAACTAGACCAGGAGTGTGAACAATGCCTTTCTCAGTTGAATAAATATGCCTATTCTTCATTGATATCAAGAAACTATCAATTGCATTCAAATCGATTTTTTTTAACCAACTGAAACTGAAACCTTTACAGACTACTGTGTATACATACTTATGTAGCCTAGCCTATTTGTTTGGCCTTACAGGCATCCAGTGTAGGCCTGCAGTAGTTTAAATATTAGCCATGCAGCTGGATTTTGGAACTTCATACACAGAGAATGGGTGAGGGATGGGGCATTGGGGCAAGGCACTCTCGCACACAGAAAATAAAAGGAGGGGCAGTGGTTTAGCATATGACATCATCCATATTTTTTAAATAAACCTCAGGCCATGTTCTTCATTGGTTCCTAGCTGGAGAAATCGATTTTTTGGGGGCATGCTTCTCCTGCAATTTCACCCTCGCTCGACTGTGTGGTAACGCCACTCATTCGATTCCTCATCTCGAGAGTGAGCTTCTGCGGTCCTGAGAACGTTACTAAAAGAGGGATGCACGCCGTTTGAACAGGTCAATTGAATCTACAGCTTGAGTGTGAAGCTTGGCAGTGAAGGGACGTTTATAACCTCTGCATCGACATATTTGGTCTGTTTTTGTCCAGCCAGCGAGGAATAAGCCTTAAAAAAGGAGTAGCCTACGACGGTACCTGAAAGAATTTGGGGGGAAACGCTGCGAAGCGTGCCTCGACATTCTTACGGTGAGTGGGAATTGATACATTGTAGCACGAGCCAGCAAACGTCTAGCAATAAGCAATTTATTGGATATATTGTTGCCATTTCGGTGTCTTATTATTTTCTGCTAACTCATGCTGCTTTCGCGTTAAACAATGGCTGCTACGTTATCCAAACAAAGCTCACGAAATGACACCGATCAAACGTTCGTTGTTGAAAGCCCATGTTTTCAAACTGGATATGATGTGACGCCTACAACGTCGGTGAACTGTTAGGATGGTGGTTTCCTTTCCCTAAAATAGCCGTGTCAAGGCGCATGAGGTGACTGGACACAACTGTATGCGTAGCCTAAGTTCTATGTTAATTTAATCCATTTATTGACTAACCTCGGCACCAAACGTACCCCTATTATAGCCCCAACTCAGACTCCCATTGTTCTGAGAGTGAGGGCCCCAAATGGCTACTGCAAAACCGGGGTTAATTTACCGTTCATGATTGTGTCCTGAGATTTGGGCTTTGCTAAATTCTCAGTGGCTCACCAGTAAACTCTGCTATGAAACTGCGTTTTCGAATGGAGAGCAGGTGTGAACGCGATCCCATTATCGATTGATAGCCCAATCGAAAGTGCATCCTTTACATGTGGCGCTATGAAAGAACATTGGTCTAAATCATTTCTTAGTTGGTTACATTGCTGAATCAATCTCCCGTTGTACAAACCATTAGCATCCAGCTGAAAATCTAACGTGAGCACAATTGATAGGGAAATTGTGATGGGCAGACCTATATGCTTCTCTATCACAAGAAGATTTTGAGTTACTTTTTACACCAGCAGCACGTCAGTGAAAACGGGAGTGTCGGTCTGGAGATGTCTGCTAGATTATACTGCTCACCAAGATCTATTCACACCTACACATTCAGAGATATCATCCATGACAAGACTGAGACTGGGCAGCGCTAGAGGGAGAGCGCCATCTGATGCTTCTGAAATGTCACATCCCAGTGATACTGTCATCTGGGGTTTGGCTCCAAATACATGTTACATAATCCGTAATGGGGGCACATGCTTTCCACATGCCAGCCAATGCTATCCCACCTGCCCCATCTCAATGTCACTGATTGGGTGTCAACAGAAGTCTATCAAATGACAGATTCTTCATCAGTTTTCAAAAGTCTTTCAAACCGCATCAGTCTGGTCATATCTGCTGTTGTCATCAATTGTTCTGTATAGCATAACATGCCTTTTATCAGTGATCAAGTCCTTTCTTTCAATCTGAAAACTGTTAATAAAATGCTAAATTGTCATTTGATTTCTTAAAGGAGACATGACTCTTCCTTTTCAAGATGTTTGCTAATGTGGTGAATGTGATCTTGTTTTCGGGTTTTGTTGTAGGGGTGTATTATCCGTTTCAGGGTGTCACATTGACTGAGAGGTCACGTTGCTGCAGGGGTTTGACAGTGACACCCTCTCGCCCACCCTGAGTGGGGAATGTGTCCCCTCTCAGCAGTGTCTCTCAGGCAACCCCCTCTGAGTGTGAATGATCACTGCAGGGGTGTGAAACCATCTCTCTCACTGAAGCCTATGGCAGCCTGAGCTTCTAACAAGTTCACAAGACCAGGGGTGTCAAACATACAGTCCGAGAGGGGGTCCAATCTGGCCCCTGGGTGTTTTTATATATATATATTTTTAACATACTTTGAAATGACTAAAACCAAATCAACTGTCAATTATAATGGACCTACATTCAAACAGTTTCCTGGAAGTGTCCATCTCGTTAATAATCACCTACATGTCAGGGTGCATTGAAAATTCCAGAAATGATGGATGGAGGACAATATTTAGAAATAACACATTCAGTGTTACTCCCACCAAATCGTGGGGTGTACATAACAGAACGTTGCAATTAAAAACCAATGTTTGCAGGCAAAATCTTTGCAGTGGTTTTGCAGGTAGTTGACGCAAACTAGCCACTTGCGAAATGCACTCATTAAAAATAACATGCGTGATCTCGATCTTGCCAGCGAGTATTTTATTCAAGCCGATAAAGTAGTGATGTAGGCAGTGGCGTAGTTTGTCTATGCCAAAAAATACCCTAGTCACTTCTTTTGCCTATGGTCGGGTTGACGAGACTACCCTAAGTGCAGGTTTAGGATCAATATTACCAACCCTAAAATCATCCTTATCGCTGTAGTTATTGAAAGAAAACAGACCGTAGATCAGCCTCTGACTCTCGTAGAACTAACGTTCTCTCTACGAGAGTCATGTAACATGATTGGCACCCAACTAGTCTTGGAATGTAAATGCACTGGTGCACTTCAAATGGTTCCTCTGCTTTAGTGTACACTCCCTTGTTGGTCAACATGGCGACCTATGGGGCAGCTGCAGTTGTCTATTTTCGGCAAGACTCCAGGTGGCTGGCATTGCATTGTTCCCGATCGCGTGACCGGACCGCTGATTTAAATTGGATACAGCCGTAAAATTCCGCAGGTCAGTATCTGTTATTTTGTTGGGTGCCTTCAACAAATTCACTTAAATAATAGTCTTGGGAGTGTGGGAGTCACGAAGGTGTGCTGTTGACTCATGGCTTTCCATTTTGCTAATGCTCCTTTATTTGCTCTTGTTGGGGCCATGCGAAAGCATCAACGCAACAGCTGCTGAGATGTTACCTAATGGATGTCAAGGTCAATGGGCTCAAATCCATTTTCTTTGCCCTGCATGGTGAGCAGATGAAGTGGTACCTAATTACACACCACACACCTGCTCACTAGCTATTATCTACCCTATCAACAGCTGTAAAATCCCTCGATTTGCTGCATTCCATACGTCACGCATCCTGTGAATACAATTACAGTAGGTTTCATCATGTGTTCTCGCACTGGTTTCTATGGTGTCTCAATAAGTCCGTCCCAAATATAGGGAGACGGGTGCTATTTGGGACGCAGACACGGTCTCCAGTCTGGAAGGGCTGCTGCCGGCTGTCCCATGGAAGGCTGTGGTTGGTTGTGCTGCTGTAGCGCTTGCCACTGTGCTGGTCTGTGCCTTGGGATTCAGCGTTCTCTTTATTAGCCACGAAGCAATGGACACACTGCTTTTAGACTCTGGCCGCCTGGCATTGTGAGATGTGGCTCTGCTATGATCTAAAGTGTTCAGCACATTCAGGAATCGGATTTGGTCAGATCCTGTGTTCTGGTCTGACCTTGAGATGGCTGCTCAAAGAATAAATAAGTCCACTTATTTCATATTTTTCCAATGAGGCTTCATTCAAATCTATACACGCTGCATCCCTCCCGATATACTTTAGCCATATCTGGTTTGTTTTAATGGTGTGCTTTGGGACAAGGTTTGATTTGTGTTTAGGTGTTGACCCCAAGGTTTGAGGTGTGGGTATGACGGCCCCTGCTGTGTATGACGGCCCCTGCTGTGTGTGTCGTGGCTGGTTACACACATCCTGTTTTCCTCTGGTCTGCCTCTCGACCCATGAGTAACCCAGGTCTGTGTGTTCAGTAATAGAGCCATGGTGTGTGTGTGTGTGTGTGTGCCCAAGTGCATGGCAGCCAGGCAGGCGCGATGGGATCAGTCCATCTGGCCTGGGCTCACCCTGGCTGCTCATAGCCCTGGTAACTGATCTGGCCCTGCGGCAGCAGCAACACAGAGCACAGCTACTTTCCACTATTGACTTTCTTCCTGATCCCCAGAGAGGAGCGGCCCTGTAGCCATCCCACTGTCAGACTCACCCTCCCCATCCCTCCAAAGCCTAGTGTCCCTGGTCTGTCATGGCTTCTTCTCAATTAGTGTTTCAGTGATTCCCCGCAACCGATCCCCTTGCCTCCTTCGCAAACCCCTCAGACCTTCTCCAATGGGTTTTGAGAAGAGGCGAGAAATGTTTTTATAAATTTTTTATTTAACCTTTATTTAACCAGGTAGGCAAGTTGAGAACAAGTTCTCATTTACAATTGCAACCTGGCCAAGATAAAGCAAAGCAGTTCGACACGTACAACAACACAGAGTTACACATGGAGTAAAACAAACAGTCAATAATACAGTAGAAAACTAAGTCTATATACAATGTGAGCAAATGAGGTGAGATAAGGGAGGTAAAGGCAACAAAAAGGCTGTGGTGGCGAAGTAAATGCAATATAGCAAGTAAATGCAATATAGCAAGTAAAACACTGGAATGGTAGATTTGCAGTGGAAGAATGTGCAAAGTAGAGAGAAATAATGGGGTGCGAAGGAGCAAAATAAATACAGTAGGGGAGAGGTAGTTGTTTGGGCTAAATTATAGATGGGCTATATACATGTGCAGTAATCTGTGAGCTGCTCTGACAGCTGGTGCATAAAGCTAGTGAGGGAGATAAGTGTTTCCAGTTTCAGAAATGTTTGTAGTTCGTTCCAGTCATTGGCAGCAGAGAACTGGAAGGAGGAAGAAGGAAGAATTGGTTTTGGGGGTGACCAGAGAGATATACCTGCTGGAGCGCGTGCTACAGGTAGGTGCTGCTATGGTGACCAGCGAGCTGAGATAAGGTGGGACTTTACCTAGCAGGGTCTTGTAGATGACCTGGAGCCAGTGGGTTTGGCGACGAGTATGAAGCGAGGGCCAGCCAACGAGAGCGTACAGGTCACAGTGGTGGGTAGTATATGGGGCTTTGGTAACAAAACGGATGGCACTGTGATAGACTGCATCCAATTTATTGAGTAGGGTATTGGAGGCTATTTTGTAAATGACATCGCCGAAGTCGAGGATCGGTAGCATGGTCAGTTTTACGAGGGTATGTTTGGCAGCATGAGTGAAGGATGCTTTGTTGTGAAATAGGAAGCCAATTCTAGATTTAAATTTGGAAGGAGAGTTTACAGTCTAACCAGACACCTAGGTATTTGTAGTTGTCCACATATTCTAAGTCAGAACCGTCCAGAGTAGTGATGTTGGATGGACGGGCAGGTGCAGGCAGCGATCGGTTGAAGAGCATGCATTTAGTTTTACTTGTCTTTAAGAGCAGTTGGAGGCTATGGAAGGAGAGTTGTATGGCATTGAAGCTCGTCTGGAGGGTAGTTAAGTGTCCAAAGAAGGGCCAGAAGTATACAGAATAGTGTCGTCTGCGTAGAGGTGGATCAGAGAATCACCAGCAGCAAGAGCGACATCATTGATGTAAACAGAGAAGAGAGTCGGTCCAAGAATTGAACCCTGTGGCACCCCCATAGAGACTGCCAGAGGCCCGGACAACAGACCCTCCGATTTGACACACTGAACTCGATCAGAGAAGTAGTTGGTGAACCAGGCGAGGCAATCATTAGAGAAACCAAGGCTGTCGAGTCTGCCAATGAGGATGTGGTGATTGACAGAGTCAAAAGCCTTGGCCAGGTCAATGAATACGGCTGCACAGTATTGTTTCCTATCGATGGCGGTTACGATATCGTTTATGACCTTGAGCGTGGCTGAGGTGCACCCATGACCAGCTCTGAAACCAGATTGCATAGCGGAGAAGGTGTGGTGGGATTCGAAATGGTCGGTAATCTGTTTGTTGACTTGGCTTTCGAAGACCTTAGAAAGGCAGGGTAGGATAGATATAGGTCTGTAGCAGTTAGGGTCAAGGGTGTCCCCCCCTTTGAAGAGGGGGATAACCGCAGCTGCTTTCCAATCTTTGGGGATCTCAGACGACACGAAAGAGAGGTTGAAGAGGCTAGTAATAGGGGTGGCAACAATTTCAGCAGATAGTTTTAGAAAGAAAGGGTCCAGATTATCTAGCCCGGCTGATTTGTAAGGGTCCAGATTTTGCAGCTCATTTAGAACATCAGCTGACTGTATTTGGGAGAAAGAGAAATGGGGAAGGCTTGGGCGAGTAGCAGAGGGGAGGGCAGTGCTGTTGTCCGGGGTAGGGGTAGCCAGGTGGAAAGCATGGCCAGCCGTAGAAAAATGCTTATTGAAATTCTCAATTATAGTGGATTTGTCGGTGGTGACAGTGTTTCCTATCTTCAGAGCGGTTGGAAGCTGGGAGGAGGTGTTCTTATTCTCCATGGACTTTACGGTGTCCCAGAACTTTTTTGAATTTGTGTTGCAGGAAGCAAATTTCTGCTTGAAAAAGCTAGCCTTGGCTGTTCTAACTGCCTGTGTATATTGGTTTCTGGCTTCCCTGAAAAGTTGCATATCACGGGGGCTGTTCGATGCTAATGCAGAACGCCATAGGATGTTTTTCTGTTGGTTAAGGGCAGTCAGGTCAGGAGAGAACCAAGGGCTATATCTGTTCCTGGTTCTAAATTTCTTGAATGAGGCATGCTTATTCAAGATGGTGAGGAAGGCATTTTAAAAAAATGACCAGGCATCCTCTACTGACGGGATGAGATCAATATCCTTCCAGGATACCCCGGCCAGGTCGATTAGAAAGGCCTGCTCGCTGAAGTGTTTCAGGGAGCGTTTGACAGTGATGAGTGGAGGTCGTTTGACCGCTGACCCATTACGGATGCAGGCAATGAGGCAGTGATCGCTGAGATCTTGGTTGAAAACAGCAGAGGTGTATTTGGAGGGCAAGTTTGTTAGGATGATATCTATGAGGGTACCCGTGTTTACGGAATTGGGGTGGTACCTGGTAGGTTCATTGATAATTTGTGTGAGATTGAGGGCATCAAGCTTAGATTGTAGGGTGGCTGGGGTGTTGAGCATGTTCAAATTTAGGTCGCCTAGCAGCACGAGCTCTGAAGATAGATGGGGGGCAATCAGTTCACATATAGTGTCCAGAGCACAGCTGGGGGCAGAGGGTGGTCTATAGCAGGCGGCAACGGTGAGAGACTTGTTTTTAGAGAGGTGGATTTTTAAAAGTAGAAGTTCAAATTGTTTGGGAACAGACCTGGATAGTATAACAGAACTCTGCAGGCAGTCTTTGCAGTAGATTGCAACACCGCCCCCTTTGGCCGTTCTATCTTGTCTGAAAATCTTGTAATTGGGGATGAAAATGTCTGAATTTTTGGTGGTCTTTCTAAGCCAGGATTCAGACACGGCTAAAACATCCGGGTTGGCAGAGTGTGCTAAAGCAGTGAACAAAACAAACTTAGGGAGGAGGCTTCTAATGTTAACATGCATGAAGCCAAGGCTATTACGGTTACAGAAGTCATCAAAAGAGAGCGCCTGGGGAATAGGAGTGGAGCCAGGTACTGCAGGGCCTGGATTCACCTCTACATCACCAGAGGAACAGAGGAGGAGTAGGATAAGGGTACGGCTAAAAGCTATGAGAATTGGTCGCCTAGAGCTACTAGAGCAGAGAGTAAAAGGAAGTTTCTGGGGGCGATAAAATAGTTTAAAGGAATAATGTACAGACAAAGGTATGGTAGGATGTGAATACAGTGGAGGTAAACCTAGGTATTGAGTGATGATGAGAGAGATATTGTCTCTAGAAACATCATTGAAACCAGGTGATGTCATCGCATATGTGGGTGGTGGAACTGAGAGGTTGGATATGGTATAGAGAGCAGGGCTAGAATCTCTACAGTGAAATAAGCCAATAAACACTAACCAGAACAGCAATGGACAAGGCATATTTACATTAAGGAGAGGCATGCTAATCGAGTGATCAATAAGGGTCCAGTGAGTAGAGGTTGGTTGGGGTCGTGGCGATCCAGACAGCTGGCCGGGTATATGGCTATCGGTAGCAGCATAGGATGGAGGTCTGTTTGTAGATACCTCGTGCGTTTCCGTCGGTAGGTTAGTGGGGTTCCGTGTAGTGGGGTTCCGTGTGGTAGAGGGGATCAATCCAAATTGGCAAAATAGATATAGTGACCCAAGGAAAAAAAAAAAAAAAAAAAAAATAATAATAATAATAGTTGTCCGATAAACTTGTTCAGATAGCAGCCGATAAGACAGCTAACGATTAGCGGGCCTCAGATGAGCGTTTAGGTAACGTCGGGACGGAGGTGCCAGTTGGATAAATCCCTCGGGCAGATAACGTCGGCAGTCAGTCGCGGCAGTCAGTCGTGAAGGCCCGGTGGGGTTCCGTATCTGCAGCAGCAACAAAAGAAACAGGTCCGGATGGTGATGGAACTCCTCAGTTGGCTAGCTCCAGAATGATTTGAGTTTGCTCCGGGGTCGACGTAAGCCAATAGTCACACGGTTTGCAGCTAGCTAGCTGCGAAATCAAGGTGCAAGTGTCCAGAGCCTGCGGCTGGAATCCGGGGAAACTGAGAGAAAAAAAGTCCCGGAATGCTCCGGTCCGAGTCGCGTTGCACAAAAGTGCCGGTAGATTATCGAGCTAAAGGAATAGCTGATGACCACTAAACGTGGGCAGCTGAAACACCAACGCTAGCCAGCAAACCGGCTAATTTCGGGGCAGCTACAGATTAGCTTCTGGCTAGCTATCGGAGTAGCTTCTGGTTAGCTTTCAGGCTAGCTTCTGAATTAGCCCCTGGCTAGCTTCCACGATGGATTTTCAGATTGAGGTAAATAATACTTTTTGTAATTGGTGAAGCGGGTTGCAGGAAAGCTTTTGCAGGAAAGCTTTTGTAGTTGAGTTCTTGGATAATAAAATAAATAAAAGATATGCGAAGAAAGGTGTAAATATATATATATACAGGACACGACAATACGGAACAGAAAAAGACGTCTGAACTGCTAAGCCACCTTGGACGAGGTGAAATGGGGAAGGCTTGGGCGAGTTGCTGTGGGGGGTGCAGTGCTGTTGACCGGGGTAGGGGTAGCCAGGTGGAAAGCATGGCCAGCCGTAGAAAAATGCTTATTGAAATTCTCAATTATAGTGGATTTATCGGTGGTGACAGTGTTTCCTATCTTCAGAGCAGTGGGCAGCTGGGAGGAGGTGTTCTTATTCTCCATGGACTTTACAGTGTCCCAGAACTTTTTTGAGTTTGTGTTGCAGGTAGCAAATTTCTGCTTGAAAAAGCTAGCCTTGGCTAACTGCCTGTGTATATTGGTTTTTAGCTTCCCGGAAAAGTTGCATATCACAGGGGCTGTTCGATGCTAATGCAGAACGCCATAGGATGTTTTTGTGTTGGTTAAGGGCAGTCAGGTCTGGAGAGAACCAAGGGCTATATCTGTTCCTGGTTCTAAATTTCTTGAATGGGGCATGCTTATTTAAGATGGTGAGGAAGGCATTTAAAAAAAAAAAAAACTGGCATCCTCTACTGACGGGATGAGATCAATATCCTTCCAGGATACCCGGGCCAGGTCGATTAGAAAGGCCTGCTCGCTGAAGTGTTTCAGGGAGCGTTTGACAGTGATGAGTGGAGGTCGTTTGACCGCTGACCCGTTACGGATGCAGGCAATGAGGCAGTGATCGCTGAGATCTTGGTTGACAACAGCAGAGGTGTATTTAGAGGGCAAGTTGGTTAGGATGATATCTATGAGGGTGCCCGTGTTTACGGCTTTGGGGTGGTACCTGGTAGGTTCATTGATCATTTGTGTGAGATTGAGGGCATCAAGCTTAGATTGTAGGATGGCTGGGGTGTTAAGCATGTTCCAGTTTAGGTCGCCTAGCAGCACGAGCTCTGAAGATAGATGGGGGGCAATCAGTTCACATATGGTGTCCAGAGCACAGCTGGGGGCAGAGGGTGGTCTATAGCAGGCAGCAACAGTGAGAGACTTGTTTTTAGAGAGGTGGATTTTTAAAAGATTTTTTAAATAATCAAGGAATTAGGAATTTAGAGCCCTGGTGTCCCATGTCTGGTTGTTCTGTGGTTGTTCTCGTGGGATTTTGGCCAAAACCAAGCGTGCCAGCTGCTACCCCTGTCCCCCTGCCTCGGCTGAGCTAATCCATACGCCCCTCTATGCCCCAGGCCAAAGGGGGCTCAGTGGGCACAGGGGCAGACAATAGGACCTGTCTGTTACCTTTTAATCCTCAGATTACCCACTGACAACCAGCACACACACCTCCCCTCTGCCATCTCCCACCCTGCGGGAACATTCGCCCCTATTCATGCCTTGTCCTGAAGAGACCCCCAGACCAAACCTGGCTCAGTGCTGCTTTGAACCTGGTCCAGTTTTATCCAGATTGTTCTGACTGCCTGCAGCACGTAGGCTAGTGGCTAGGCTAGCCGCGAGTCCATTCCCTTCTCATTCCCCCCCAGGCTAAATGACTAAGTTACCCCATTGTCTTATGATTTCCCTTAACACTAACTTGTTAGGCTAGGCTAGCCCATCCCCATCTGATTCCCCCAAGGCTAATTGGCTACACTAACTATCCACTTAGCCTGTAGCTTGACTCGCCACAGCCTTATCCTCCTCATCCCGTTATCGAGCGCTTTAACGTAAGTTAGCACATTCTCCATGCCCCCCTATGGAATTAATTAACTTTAACGTGTTTTAAGTACACAGTCCAGCTCATGAATTGTTTAGCATGGCTAATCCAATGCTTAGTGTCCCGCGACAGCGGCTCTAATCCTGGAGGGCTGCAGCGCTTGCAGGATTTTGTTCCAATGCAGAACACATACTTCAGCCAAGCAATCAACTAATTCTGGTCTTTCATTAGACCAAGATAGGGTTTATTCACAGAAGCTGGACTGGAACAGGAGCATGCACAGACTGCAGTCCTCCATGACTAGGAGATGTCCACTACGGATCCATAGAATAGCTTAGAAGCATGTTTTGTTTTCTCCGTATATCTGTGGTCTACCCAAGTTGGCAAAGGGGCTTTGTGCCCTGGTGTCTCCAAAAGGGCTTCTCCCCAGCCTCATCAGTCATCCACGGAGGTAGGACAGTGCCGACACATTGTACAAGTCTTTGTCTAGAGTTAAGCAGCTCTGTGGTGTGCCAACTATACATGGGGCGGGGCTTCCAGAAGTCCCATCATCCAACCACAGTGCAGGGGACACCCAGTGACGGGTGGGGTGATGCAGGAAAAGGGTGCTTGGTGGGGTAGAGCTCCGCTGTCCGACGGGCCCCGGCATTAAACATCGGGTTAGGGCCTGTTTATTCATCAATAACTAGGATACAGACAGGGCTGGGGTATCACTAAATTGACCACTAACATTTTGAAGCTGAGCCCTTTGCTTGTGCTCTGCTGCGCAGTACAGTCATATATGACCAGGATCATAACGATGTTCCTTGCGTTTTGTCTGAGTTTACAGCGAACTGCTCTCATGTCTCTTCATTGAGCAGAGCAGCCCAAGTGGAGCCCTTGCTATGATTACTCACTGACTCGGAGTGCAGGGAGCTTGTGACAGATGGAGAGTAGCAACTAAAGGGTTTACTAATGGAGGAAGTCATTGCTGATTTCGGGCCTTAAATTTGACAGAAGCAATCGGGCCTGAACGTCTCAGGCATGGTTAGGGTTCGGGCTTTAAATTCATGCCCGTGCAGGGCTCTAGTAGGGGGTCCCATGTTGTTTTGGATTGTACCCGTAGTCATTTAATACTGGCTGGCTTCGGGATCCTGTGTGTTCGTTTTTGATTAGCCATGGAGGGATTTGATAGGTCATTTTTGATATTCGATTTGCCATTGACATCATCGGTTTTATGCTTCAATTCTGTCTCGAACTGAAATGAGTGCTACTTCTTCAGTGTACTGCCAGATGAGATGCCATGGGCTTTAGTTAGTTAGTAGCGGTGGCTTTTCAGGTCGGCATGAGCTCATATTCCCACTGAGTAATTCCACTCTGAGTCCATTGTGCCAGTGGTTCTGGTTAAACGGAAGGGTAAAGGTCAGCAAGTTTTCCTCTATGGGAGAGTTTCTCCTTTTGAGATGCCTCATAGGAGATCAGCACCTTGCCCTCACCCTCAGGTCCCTGTGAAAAGCCTGCCACCATAGGGCGAGCTTGGGAAGGCAGCGGTGCATCGCTTCCCTGGGAGAGCCCACAGTAGTGTGTCGTCCACCATGGCCTGTTTTTGTTACGGTGTGGCTCTGGCTTTTTCAGGATCTTTAGTCTACAGCACTAAAAGCTTCCGAGTGTATATATTCCCTACGCGCAGAGAACCGGCTACTCAGGCGACGCATGCAGTCATTGGGCAAATTGTCATGGTGCTCGTTTAACGAAGTTGGATCGACGTCTGCACGATCTATGTAACAGAACCGGATTTGGGCAAAGTAGTATAAAGTTAGTCAACAGCGCGTGCCACTAGGCAAAATACACAAGTAGGCTATGCTACAGTTTAACACAATCTGCTCTAAAATTAGTTGGCTCCATCATTCTAAACAGCACTGTAGGCTACTTCTAAACAACACTGTATAACTGAAGAAAATCTGAATGCATATCCTCCATTTAAGCTGATTGAGATCAAATGGTTACTATAGAATGATGCTGCATGGATGTTTCACTGGTAACTTGACGAATGATCATGTTGAATGCTTGGTGTTTTTGTCTTACTGTAGTTATATTCGCTTCTGTGGAATACTGTGATCCCTGTGATCTTGCAGACAATGATTCAGCTTTGATCTAACTTTTATTAAACGAGCACCATTCCACTGAGTAGCCTGTTCTCTGCACCTAAAGTAGAGAATATACACGTATGCAGAAGCTCTGGATCTTTGTGTGCAGCCGACTAAAGATCCTGGAAAAGTCGGGTCGGCAACCACAGCCTTTTTGTTATTATCAGACGCCAGCAGGGACTGTGAAGGAATGCTAGCGCCTCTCCCTCCCTCACTGTGTCCCAGAATGAATTCTTTGGAGTAGAGCTGTGTTTTGTTTTGTGTGGTTTCCTGCCTCTTGTGCAGTGTGTGTGGAAGAATGCGGCAGTTGTGGTTAGTGTTGGGTCTGCCGAGGACATCACTCACTCACACACGCCTCGCCACTTACGGCACATACCCTTCTTATACCCTGACTACTAGCCTATATAGAGCCTCGTACAACCACTCGCTAGTTGCAGCCTACATATAGGATCTTATCATAATCTCATGCTGCACTTCTCACAAGTTTACCCAATGTAATTTAGGCCTATTAAAGGTCCAATGCAGCCATTTTTTAAAATCTCTATATCAAATCATTTCTGGGTAACAATTAAGTTAAAAAATATATATATATTTTAACAGATGGCTTCTTAGCACAGAGCTATTGGTCTATTAACTAATTTTCTGATGTCACCAGGCAGGCCCAAACTCCATCCCACCACAACAGGCTGAAATTTCAGGCAGTCTTTTCACAGCTCTTACACTAAAAGGGCATGATCATAATTTTCAGGATTATTCCAACCTCATAGTGTGGAAATATATAATAACACAGGAAAATCATGTTTTTGACTACACTGGGCCTTTAAATACATACACATTCAAACGTGTTGTCACCCAAGATAATGTATTAAATACATATCCAACATGCTGGGCTTGGCTTGAAATGTAACCCCTCTCCAATTAATGGAATAGGAGAATATTGGGGCTTGATCGTATAGTTTGCCTCAACAACTTCAGTCTCGCCTCAGAATTAGACTTTCATCCACGTTTCTCAAATGTCCAATGTCTAAGTGTTTAGGGCTAAGCTTAGGCATCAACTCCGAATGGTTAAGGTTTAGGGCTAAGCTTAGGCATCAACTCCGAATGGTTAAGGTTTAGGGCTAAGCTTAGGCATCAACTCCGAATGGTTAAGGTTTAGGGCTAAGCTTAGGCATCAACTCCGAATGGTTTAGGGCTAAGCTTAGGCATCAACTCCGAATGGTTAAGGTTTAGGGCTAAGCTTAGGCATCAACTCCGAATGGTTAAGGTTTAGGGCTAAGCTTAGGCATCAACTCCGAATGGTTAAGGTTTAGGGCTAAGCTTAGGCATCAACTCCGAATGGTTAAGGTTTAGGGCTAAGCTTAGGCATCAACTCCGAATGGTTAAGGTTTAGGGCTAAGCTTAGGCATCAACTCCGAATGGTTTAGGGCTAAGCTTAGGCATCAACTCCGAATGGTTAAGGTTTAGGGCTAAGCTTAGGCATCAACTCCGAATGGTTAAGGTTTAGGGCTAAGCTTAGGCATCAACTCCGAATGGTTACGGTTTAGGGCTAAGCTTAGGCATCAACTCCGAATGGTTACGGTTTAGGGCTAAGCTTAGGCATCAACTCCGAATGGTTACGGTTTAGGGCTAAGCTTAGGCATCAACTCCGAATGGTTACGGTTTAGGGCTAAGCTTAGGCATCAACTCCGAATGGTTAAGGTTTAGGGCTAAGCTTAGGCATCAACTCTGAATGGTTAAGGTTTAGGATGGGCTTGACAAATATCAAAAACAACTTCTATTGCTGGATTCGAACTTGCAACCTTTAGAACCAGAGGCAGATGCTTACACCCATCCCGGTCCACAACCAAAGCCTCCTTGAAGGTAACATCGCTCACTGTTGCCCCTAGTGGCCGATTTCCACGTCATCTCCCGACGTCCTCAGACCTGGATGGACGTCGAATACCGACTCACTAGTGACCTGCCTGGCTTGCCTTTTGTTGATTTTCCAAACTGAGAGCAGGCGACTCCTAGGTCTACGGTAACAGCAGTGCGTTGGGGAGCATCTTTCATTTAGTCGAGACTGACTGAGACAGCCATGCAACTGGGTTGAGAACCGAGCTGGGAAAATATGCTCAGCAGAGCCTCTCCTGTCATCATGTTGTGAGTAATGACGGTCTTGTGTTGGTGGATTTCATCAGGAGATTGGATCTCTGTGCGTGCCATGTTTTCTGAGTGTTCTGTGGTGATGCAGCAGAACTCTGCAACACTGCCTTATATGGGCAGACGGAGCAACAGTCTTACGCTCTCTCTCTCACCCCACACACACTTCACCCCATCCTCCGCTCTTCCACCACCAGTCCTAAGAGTTCATTCAACTTCCTCCTCTTACTAAATATATTGGCTCCCTCTTTGGACAGGCTGGCAGTCTAGATGGGGGGGGTTCTGGCTTTCCCTGCTCAACAACCCCCCCCCCCCCCTCAGTGGATAGGAACTATTTAGGAGGCTGTCTTATCTCATGCAGTTGGTAGGTTAATGACTGCCTTGGGTTGTATTCATTAGGCACTCAATGTAAGAAATTGGACTGGGGAGGGATAACCTGAACTTGACCAATAAGAAATGCTAGTTTTCGTTTTCCATTGCGAAATGCTTTGCTACGATATTCCCTAATGAACACAACCCGTGTGTGTGGATCTGCTTTGGTCAAAATTAGAGGTCCACCGATTATGATTTTTCAATGCAGATACCGATACCGATTATTGGTATCGGTATCTGCCGATACCAATAATATCGGCAGATATTATAATAATAATAATAAAAAATATATATATTTTTTGTAATAATGACAATTACAACAATACTGAATGAACACTTATTTGAACTTAATATAATACATCAATTAAATCAATTTAGCCTCAAATAAATAATGAAACATGTTCAATTTGGTTTAAATAATGCAAAAACAAAGTGTTGGAGAAGAAAGTAAAAGTGCAATATGTGCCATGTAAAACAGCTAACGTTTAAGTTCCTTGCTCAACATGAGAACATATGAAAGCTGATGGTTCCTTTTAACACGAGTCTTCAATGTTCCCAGGTAAGAAGTTTTAGGTTGAGGTTATTATAGGAATTATAGGACTATTTCTCTCTATACCATTTGTATTTCATATACCTTTGACTATTGGATGTTCTTATAGGCACTTTAGTATTGCCAGTGTAACAGTATAGCTTCCGTCCCTCTCCTCGCCCCTACCTGGGCTCGAACCAGGAACACATCGACAACGGCCACCCTCGAAGCATCGTTACCCATCGCTCCACAAAAGCCGCGGCCCTTGCAGAGCAAGGGGAACAACTACTCCAAGTCTCAGAGCGAGTGACGTCACAGATTGAAACTATTAGCGCGCACCCCGCTAACTAGCTAGCCATTTCACATTGGTTACACCAGCCTAATCTCGGGAGTTGATAGGCTTGAAGTCATAAACAGCTCAATGCTTGAAGCATTGCGAAGAGCTGCTGGCAAAACGCACGAAAGTGCTGTTTGAATGAATGCTTACGAGCCTGCTGCTGCCTACCATTGCTCAGTCAGACTGCTCTATCAAATATCAAATCGTAGACTTAATTATAACATAATAACACACAGAAATACGAGCCTTTGGTCATTAATATGGTCGAATCCGGAAACTATCATTTCGAAAACAAAACGATTATTCTTTCAGTGAAATACGGAACCGTCCTGTATTCTATCTAAAGGGTGGCATCCCTAAGTCTAAATACTGCTGTTACGTTGTACAACCTTCAATGTTATGTCATAATTACGTAAAATTCTGGCAAATTAGTTAGCAACGAGCCAGGCGGCCCAAACTGTTGCATATACCCTGACTCTGCGTGCAATTAACGCAAGAGAAGTGACACAATTTCACCTGGTTAATATTGCCTGCTAACCTGGATTTCTTTTAGCTAAATATGCAGGTTTAAAAATATATACTTCTGTGTATTGATATGGTTAGGTACACGTTGGAGCAACGACAGTCCTTTTTCGCGAATGCGCACCGCATCGATTATATGCAACGCAGGACACGCTAGATAAACTAGTAATATCATCAACCATGTGAAGTTTACTAGTGATTATGATTGATTGATTGTTTTTTATAAGATAAGTTTAATGCTAGCTAGCAACTTACCGTGGCTTCTTACTGCATTTGCGTAACAGGCAGGCTCCTCGTGGAGTGCAATGTAAGGCAGGTGGTTAGAGCGTTGGACTAGTTAACCGTAAGGTTGCAAGATTGAATCCCCAAGCTGACAAGGTAAAAATCTGTCATTCTGCCCCTGAACAAGGCAGTTAACCCACCGTTCCTAGGCCGTCATTGAAAATAAGAATGTGTTAACTGACTTGCCTACTTAAATAAAGGTGTAAAAAAAATAAATAATAATCATTGTCCAAAAATACCAATTTCCGATTGTTATGAAAACTTGAAATCGGCCATTCCGATTAATCGGTCGACCTCTCGTCAAAATGCGTTGTTGTAACTTCTAGTGAGCTTGGTCAGTTGTTGACTTTGACCAGTGAATGCCCCTTTTCCTGTCTGCAGGGAACTGGTCCAATAAAAAGTTCCATGATGGAAACCCCCTTCCTTCCCTAATAAATCCCTCATTCTCCAATACTCTTTTCTCCTTGTAAACTCCTGTCTTTCTAAAGCCTCTACTCTCTCTCCCTTATTATCCACCCTCCTTTCCTTGTCATACCCTTTATACACACACACACACACACACTGTGAATGAGGCCTATGTTTCCTCTGGCCAGAGCCCCAGTACTTCGGAGGCATCCACATAGCAAGGCCTCACTCAGACAGCAGTCCATTAATGAATAGCCAGAGACTTGAGGCCCCTGTTTTGTCAAACACCCATGGCGCTATATAGCTCAGTTACACCATAGTCTCTACCGTCCAGGCCCAGTTTAGTCTAGCTAGCAGACACTGTTAAATGCTCAATTGGGTTGTCTCTGTCAGGCACAGGAGCAGTCAGGGAAGGTTGGTCACAGACACAGGGTTTGCTTTGGCAGGGCAGTCTAAAATGGAGGTGTATTGTCCACAGTCTTGTAGTCAAAGATGATGCAAGTACTCTGTACAGCACAGTGGAATCAGAAGAATGCACGATGTGGTAGACCTGCTCTCTCTCACACACAGTGTATTCTGAACAAAAATATGAATGCAACAATTTAAGAGATTTTACTGAGTTACAGTTTATATAAGCCAGTCAGTCAATTTGTAATTAATTAGCCCCTAATCTATGGATTTCACATGACTGGGAATACAGATATGCATCTTGGCCACATATACCTTTAAAAAAAAAAAAAAAAAAGTAGGGGAGTGGATCAGACAACCAGTCAGTATCTGGTGTGACCACCATTTGCCTCATGCAGCGCGACACCTCCCCTCGCATAGTTGATCAGGCTGTTGATTGTGTCCTGTGGAATGTTGTCCTCTTCAGTGTGGGACAATAACAATTGCACACTCCCTAACAACTGGAGACATCTGTGGCGTTTTGTAACACAACTGCACGTTTTAAGTGGCCTTTTTTTGTCCCCAGCACAAGGTGCAATGACCATGCTGTTTTTTAATCAGCTTCTTTATATGCCAACATCTGCCAGGTGGATGGATTATCTTGGCAAAGGAGAAATGCTACATTGTAAACAAATGTGTGCCTAAAATTTGAGAACTTTTAGTGCATATGGAAAACATCTGCAGTCTTATTTTATTTCAGCTGATGAAACATGGGACCAACTCTTCAGTGTATATATTCGTACACACCCTTCCTCTGACAGCTGTTTATAGGCTGCTTCCCTGAGGAGCCTTGACAGGCAGAGCTGGAATGTGGACGGGGTGGCTCGGGTCACCGACAGACGCCCTGGCCCGAGCTTCCCCAGGCATTCTAGCACATGTGCACGTGACACTGGGCCTCAACCTCAAACCTTTATGGTGGATTTATCATTGAAGCACCCCCTCATATTTCCCCTCCGCGCTCTCCCCGTTCACCTCCCTCTGTGAGCTAGCAGAGAGAAGAATGTATTTTCTTAGTTTTTTAACCCGTGGTTGAGACTGTGATGACACTACGCTGTCGTCAGTAACACCACCCTGCTCCATCCGCTAACCCTTCTTGCTCTTTTTTTCTCTCTTTTTTGTTCTCACTGTAGTCCGACTGCATTTCCAACCCACTCTCAACACAGCTAAATCCCCCTCTGTTTGTATTAAAGGGATATCATAAGTGACCCATTTTTTTTGCGCTGCTAAAACGCGGCTGGCACTCTAGGGTGATTGCAGACAAACGGCTGTGATTAAACTGCAAGAAAGAAAGCGAGGGGAGAGTTGGATGCAAAGATGAGACTGAGCCTGAGGGGCAACGAGTTTCTTCTGTCCAGACAGCCCACCCCAACAAGCTTACGATGGCAGCGTTCACCCCACACCCAGAGAGAGAAGCAGACACCTTGCAGAGTTTGTTTTCACGGACACTAGCTAGTCGGTTAATACCCAGCCACTGTGTTGTCAGGCTGCGGCCCGGGAGCAATTTCCTACCGGCTTATGAATTTGCATACTTCCAACACATGGTAATTGTTGCCAAGGGTATTGAGGTAATTGTGATATTAGCTGCAGTGCTAGCTGGAAAGTAAGCATGCTGTGTCCTGAATATGGTATTAGCCCTCTTTTTAATGGTATTTGTTATGCAAATTAATGGAAGGGAGCACAATGGCTCATTATTTCATAGATATGAAAGGGATCATGCATTTTTATCAGCCGTGCAATTTATTCTAATGTTTTATTTTTTTGGGGGGGGTGTTCCCCTTTTTAATCATTCCAATTGCAAATCTATGCCAAGACTCAGCCGGGGATGGAAAGCTGCTCTGAAATTCCCTGAGAATTTGTCATAAGGACATTTTGGTGATGAGTGGTTTTAAGATGCCATGCAATAGTTTTCAAGTAGGACAAACCACAGCTAGCTGCTCTGAAGCAGAGGAGTCTCTAACACCCTCACTAATCGCCTTGCTACAGTTCAACAAAGCCCGTGATATGCATGTCTAGGGTTTTAGTGATGCCACCTACCACAACCCAGAGGTCGGCTCAGTTCATGGTAAGGAATGCGATACAGGCTGCACTTTGGTAAGCCCCTGGCATTAGTGGTCAAGTCAGCAGCCCCTGGCATTTGCTGGACCAGAGATGGGCACAAGTAAAGCCAGGCCAGTGCCCATTCTGCCCACGGCCAAAACATCCCCTTTTACCCTGCTGCTGTCCACCGAACGCGGGTACAGCGACGGCGCGTTAATCTGACTCTTGCCTGGCCCACTGGCGCTGCCCGCTGCATTTACTTAGCTGGCAGTCGTCCCTCTCTGTGGTGTCCCTCAACCCGCTATCTCCCCAACGCATCATTACATCGCTACGTTGGTGTCAGAGCCCATCCATATGCCTTGTGCAGTGGTAGCACTAGCCGCGTTGTTTGAAACACTGCGTATTGAGTTGAACTTGAGATGATGATCAATTATTAAATGTAGTTTAGCCATGGTTCCTCTCCAAATTAGATTTATGATAATGCGCAATGTACTAGGTGATTGATTGAGACTCGACTGGCCTATAACTCCTGGGCAATATTCCAAACTTGATTCAGCCAAGTCATCGATGACAAATTCTGTTTCACAAAAACATCTTAGGTCATCGAGTTGAAGTGTGCTATAATATCTATATAGCATTGAATAATGTAGAGTTGAATGCAGGCTGCAAGCTTGGCCCCTCATGGCGCCTTTATCCTCCCTGGCCCCTCTCTTGCTCTGTGCTGGAGATATGTAACAGCAGAGAGGAGAAAAGGGGGGAGGAGGAGGCGAACAGCCTGTCTGCCTGCAGTTAGAGCCAGAAGGAGAGGAAAAGAAATCATGGAAAACGGCACTGAAGGCTTTTTGTTTGTCCTCTCTGGTTGAAATAAGGGTCAGACCATTAGTTTGGAGGGAGAGAGATTGGGGGAATTTGAGAGGGGTGCATGTGTTTTGGGGGAGGGGTGTTGGTATTAGTTCTATTGTTCATCTGCTATCAAACCGGCCCAACTAGTTCCACCGGGTCCCCCACAAGTGGTCTGTTTGTTCATTTGCCTTTCCGATTGACTGGGCTAATGTGCGGTTAGGCCTCATGCGTCGCTCACTAACGGGCCACGACCAAACTGTCTTGACGGAAAGAAATTCCTCTGAACATTGAAGTAAGTGAATAAGTAGCAAACTGAGGTTTTTGTGGAGAGTTGTGGACAAGATGTTCCACTCTATGGTATGTGTCAACGTTAATAAGTAACTGAATAGTTTCTGCTCGGCCTCTAGGTTTCTCTATCTGCCCCCACTGAATAGCCCCTCTATATAGAAAGTTGCCTTGATGGAAGTTTCAGTCAAACTATTAACGACGCCCTCCGTCAGATGGCTTCTGCATTAGTCTCTCTCGGTCTGTGCTCTCCCAGTCCTTTCCTCTTCCATTCTTCCCTCTCTTGCTCTCCTTCCTTTTCCATCTCTTTCACTCTTTCCCCCCCCCCCCGCCTTTCACACTCTTGCGCTCTCTTCCTCCTCCCTTGCCAAGCCTGTTTGTTGAGCTCCAAACACTGATTTCTGCCCAGACCATCTGTTGACTGAGAGCAGATCTCATAGCGTATCGAGGGGGTAGAGTAGCGGAAAATGGAACAAGTGGCTAAGAAAAAAATCTAGGAGTGAGGGAAGGGGGGGAATACTGAAAAAAAAGAAACGGTTGGTGCTGGGGTAGAGGGGCAGTTGGACAGGGAGAGCTGGAGGAGTGGGTGGGAGGGCTTGTGATAGGAAAGGAAGGGGTGGTGGAAAGTAGAGTACATGAGAAAAAGCAGCAGCAGTGGAGGGGAGGCCATGTTGGCTTGGGAAGGCAGCCTGGTTCGAGGGGCTCCAGTAAGGCTAATGATCCCCAGAGCCTGCTCACCCCCCCCAAACGTCCATCCACGCTCTAAATTTGTCTTGCACAGTAATGTCCATTTGAGGCCTCCCAGGACCAGCGTATGACTTTTCTTAATAATCGCTGGCTGTCATCGTGGTCAGCATCTGGGCTGGCAGCACCGAACAACAGAATCCCTGACAAATGGGACATGTGGTCCTGGTTTTCCAGAATCTCTCTCCTGTGGACTGTCAGGAGATTGCAAGGCTTTGCGGTCTTTCAGCACTCCATCCACAACACTCCCTCTCCCTATATGCTGAAGGACGTTTTGTTTTCTGTTATTGCAGGTCAAACTTTTTGTAGTACTCTGACAATAGCAGTTTTAATCATGGATTGTAAATGTGTCTGTTCTCAGTCTCTGTGATCCACACATTGTATTGCTATCAGACCGTGTGAGTGATTGTGCAATTTAGAAACAAAGCATCATGTTAGCTTCCCTGGCTGCTCTCTTCCTGTTTTTCCAATAGTTTCAAATTCCTCGGCGAGATCATGTGCCTCATGGCATTTCCGTTGGTTTTAATGTTTTTAAAATGATACTCGTCTTCGACTGCATGATTTCACGTGTGGCTATTCTGATAATATACTTGACTTCTGCTACCAGTTCTATGATAAACATGTTTTTTTCTCACACCAATTTCAACATCAACAATTTATGAATCGCTCTTCTCCCCATCCAGATCCGTGAGGTTGTTGAGAGGACGTTGGCTCCACTCCGGGTTCAGTGCGTTTGTGAGCCGCTGGATCCGGTGAGTGAGACCGTTGCCGGGCCTACAAAATGATGAAACCGGATGGGGCTGCCATGGAGCCCACAGAAGCCGTAGGAGCCGAGCCCTCGGCCCAGGGGATGGCCACCGACGAGATTCCCACCCAGCCAGCTCCTTCAACTTCCCCGTCCTCTCCAGCACAGCCTGAAGACACCAACAACAGCGCAGCGCAGCCTGAAAACCCCACAGCCCCCTCTGCATCCAAGGAGGTCAATGGGGCCAATGGCAAGGCAGCAGCGGACCCCAAACCCAAGGCTAAGACCGTGGGCTTGGCTAAACCACGGCCAGGCACAGCTGGCACCAAGACCGCAACGGGTCCGGCATCAGGACCCAGCACCTCGCGTCCGGGCACGGCCCCAAGCCACATGGCCAATGGATTAAAGTCCTCAGCCAGTGACCTGGCCAAGAAAGCTGCTTTGGACAAAAAAAGAAGCACCACTATAGCTGGAGCACCGGCTGCAGCCACAAAGAGGTCCGTGGCCTCCACTGTCAGGACCCAAACTAAGGTAGCTGTCGGAGTCCCCAGGTCCACCTCTGCTACCAGGCCAACCAACGCTACATGGACTGCGGCGACGGGGCCTGGCACTCCAACGAGGAGACCTCCAGCTGCTGGGCCCATTAATGGGGCTGGGGCCAGACCCAAAACCACAGGTGAGGAGCCAAAGACTATACACACACATACTGCTGAGTATTTTCTTGTTAACCATGCTTTGTTTAGACACACAGCTTTTGTTTTCCTTTGTCCCATGTTGAGTCTTTTAGTTACTGTCCTATGTGTTTTAGAGCTCACACAAACCCACCTGTGCTTGGCTGCAGACATATTTGCTCTCAACTCCTACTACACCAATCCTTCATCCCAGTCCTCACCTCCACCCCTCATCTTCATCCCACCTTTTTCCTCCCCCCATCTCTCTCTTCGTGCACTTACTCATTCACTCTCCCTCTCCTCTAGCTTCCAGACATGCTGCCCCCAAGCCTTCCAGCACTTCAGCTGCGGCCAAACCCGATAGGACACTGGTTTCCAAGACAACCAGGTAAGGCAGCCTATCCCGAGCCAGTACCACCACCGGGCATGCAAAGTGATTTACCGGGCAGTGCCATTTGTGGCCGGCAATTTCACATTTGAATGAACTCAAAAAAGGGGGGAGGGGAACCCAGGCACTGTTTATAGTTAAAAAAAAAAAACTCTCCCATCGCATACATAATACAATCACCCAAGATCTGAGGAGCCGCTTCGCACAAAAGGCATCACTCGATAAATCGGATCAGTGACCGACTTGTTTTGCGAGGAGCTGAAATGGAGTGTCGTTGAAAAATGGCCATTGTGGGTCCCGCCGGTCTGTTATTGGATTAGGTTTCCCACTGTGTCTCAAAATGGCACCCTATATTATATATTGCGCTGCTGTTGACCAGAGCATTATGGGTCCTGGGCAAAAGTAGTGCACTCTATAGGGAATACGGTGCCATTTGGGACGCACCCCTAGTCTGAGTCACACGAACAGAAATATACCTGAGACAGAAGAGCACGATCTCACACTGCACCAGTCAGCACCACAGTGTTACTGAATAACATGGGTTATCCCCACCCACCAGGGCAGGTGTTATTCACTGGGGCGTTCTAGCAACTCTATGGGTGTGTCTCAATAATTGTAATGGTCTAAAGTGGCAACCTCATCTCTTGATGGAGATGAGGTTCTTTTAGACTATTGAGATGTACCCACTATACAGTATTATGGCTCCACATCTAATCTCTTGTAGACAGACTATGTAAACATAAATGGTACTGTAGATCTGTTATGAGACAACGGCGCGTGAGATAAAGAGCAGCGTTAGTTCCAGTGCTTTGGCCAAATCAAGATTTTGTAGGTGTTTGCATTTTTTGAATTTCGAGAGGGGACATTTGGCCCGTAGACTTGCCCGTAACTTGCAAAGAGAGTGGGTGGAGCTCTTTGTTAGACCATGGATCGAAACCTATCTTCTCCTAATGTGTATGGACCCAGAATTTAATCGAGCATCTGACCAATTACGCGATTAATCCACACTTAGTGCTCCACAGGACATACTGTTCAGCTCTTAGTTTCAATTAGATTTCTCTTCTCCCACTTCCTCCCCAATGCTCTGCTTTTATTCTGAGACGAAATATTGAACTGACTCAAACCAGTTGAATCCGGGAACACACACCGCTTTACCACCCCCTCTTTAGTTGGACTAAGGACAAGTACGAGTTGTTAATTTCAGCGGGTGTTTTAACAGGTGTATGTGTTGGACTTGAAACTGGCACCACTTGTGGAGTGGAGCTCTAGTTTGGCCTCGGGTTGGCACTTAATCGCAGCATGTCTTATTAATGCATGTATCCCAGTGTACTTATCCTTTGAATTATGCAGATGTGGGATGGTTTCAGCTGCAGGATTGTGGTTGCAAGACTTTCCCAGAGGGAATGACACTTGTTTTTGGAACATTGTGACATCAGGCTTTTTTTCTGTGTGTGATGACTTGTCAGGCATGTGGGGGGTGGATGGTGTGATTTTTTGATGGATTGGCATAGAGAAACGGCAGGTCACTGTGTGTGAACATACAGTGCGTGTTTGACAATAGGAGCAGCAGGTTGTGTGTGAGAGCATGCTGCTTGTGTTTGACGACAGGCGCGGGTGGCAGCCAGACCGTCTCTCCATCCATGCTGGGCCCTGTTCCTGCCTCCCTGGGTGAGTCAGGGCTGGTGAACAGGCCTCTCCCAGCCATAGCTGTGACTGCTGCTCTCTTCCGTTAGTCATGAGTCTATGAGCAGGGCAGGCGGCACGGGGCTCATATATAAATATAACATTACTGTTCCGTTTCACCACCTGCAACAACAACAACAAACGCCAGACAGGCCATAATACAAAACGAGATGAAAGAATGGCCTATAATACGTTGCCATAGTTACACATTGTCAGAGAAATAGGGGTTCCTTAAACTATTCATATTAATTGCCCTAAGGGGTGAAATAAATTGTACCGGATAAGAAGCATAAATCAATATATTAGAGGCGAACGGGCCACAACAAGGGTGAGTGAGATTGGGTAGGAGCCTCAGAACAAGGTGATTGGATACAGTTGGCAAAAGCAAGGGGATTGGGTAGTGTGGCAAGTGGCAGGGTGAGTTATGGTATTGGATTGAAGGGGAAAAGGGCGGTTGTCGACTTAGTTAGCAGATGTGCTGGTACCTTGAGGCATAGCAGAGCTGTTTTAACACCTGGTCTCGCCTGCCACACTTCTGGCACACACACTGCTGGGTTGTGTTCAGTAGGACAAAAACATTTTGAAAGTGGAATGCTCTACCTGAACTTGTCCAGTAACAAACGCTAATTTCTTTCTGTTGCAAAATGTTTTGCTACGGTTTTCCCTACTGAACGTACCCCAGGTGAATGAGTCCACCAATCCCCTAATGCAGTGGTTCCCAAACTTTTTATAGTCCCGTACCCCTTCAAACATTCAGCCTCCAGCTGCGTATCCCCTCTAGCACCGGGGTCAGCGCACTCTCAAATGTTGTTTTTTTTGCAATCATTGTAAGCCTGCCACACACACTATACAATACATTTATTAAACATAAGAATGAGTTTGTCACAACCTGGCTCGTGGGAAGTGACAAATAGCTCTTATAGGACCAGGGCACTAATAATAATAATAATTTTGCTCTTTATTTAGCCGTCTTACATAACTTTATTTGTTCATAAAAAATTGTGAATAACTCACCACAGGTTAATGAGAAGGGTGTGCTTGAAAGGATACACATAACTCTGCAATGTGGTATTGGAGAGAGTTTCAGTCTTAAATCATTTTCCACAGTTTGTCTGTGCCTGTATTTCGTTTTCATGCTAGTCAGAGCCAGGATCCCACTCTCACATAGGTACGTGGTTGCAATGGGAATCAGTGTCTTAACAGTGCGATTTGCCAAGGCAAGAAACTCTGAGCGCCGCCCTATCCAGAAATCTGGCAGTGGCTTCTGATTAAATTACATTTTCACAGAACCGCTTGTTGCAATTTCATTAAGGCTCTCGTTCAGATATCGGTAAGTGGACTGGAGGCAGGGCATGAAAGGGATAATTAATCCAGTTTGTGTCATCCGTTTCGGGAAAGTACCTGTGTAATTGCGCATCCACTCAGGTGCTTTGCTATATCACACTTGACATTGTCTGTAAGCTTGTTCATTTGCACACAAAAAAATCATACAATGATGGAAAGACCTGTGTGTTGTCCTTGTTAATGCAGACAGAAAAGAGCTCCAACTTCTTAGCCTCAATTCTGTCCCGCACATTGAATATACACTGCTCAAAAAAATAAAGGGAACACTTAAACAACACAATGTAACTCCAAGTCAATCACACTTCTGTGAAATCAAACTGTCCACTTAGGAAGCAACACTGATTGACAATAAATTTCACATGCTGTTGTGCAAATGGAATAGACAAAAGGTGGAAATTATAGGCAATTAGCAAGACACCCCCAAAAAAGGAGTGATTCTGCAGGTGGTGACCACAGACCACTTCTCAGTTCCTATGCTTCCTGGCTGATGTTTTGGTCACTTTTGAATGCTGGCGGTGCTCTCACTCTAGTGGTAGCATGAGACGGAGTCTACAACCCACACAAGTGGCTCAGATAGTGCAGTTCATCCATGATGGCACATCAATGCGAGCTGTGGCAAAAAGGTTTGCTGTGTCTGTCAGCGTAGTGTCCAGAGCATGGAGGCGCTACCAGGAGACAGGCCAGTACATCAGGAGACGTGGAGGAGGCCGTAGGAGGGCAACAACCCAGCAGCAGGACCGCTACCTCCGCCTTTGTGCAAGGAGGTGCACTGCCAGAGCCCTGCAAAATGACCTCCAGCAGGCCACAAATGTGCATGTGTCAGCATATGGTCTCACAAGGGGTCTGAGGATCTCATCTCGGTACCTAATGGCAGTCAGGCTACCTCTGGCGAGCACATGGAGGGCTGTGCGGCCCCACAAAGAAATGCCACCCCACACCATGACTGACCCACCGCCAAACCGGTCATGCTGGAGGATGTTGCAGGCAGCAGAACGTTCTCCACGGCGTCTCCAGACTCTGTCACGTCTGTCACATGTGCTCATGTGCTCAGTGTGAACCTGCTTTCATCTGTGAAGAGCACAGGGCGCCAGTGGCGAATTTGCCAATCTTGGTGTTCTCTGGCAAATGCCAAACGTCCTGCACGGTGCTGGGCTGTAAGCACAACCCCCACCTGTGGACGTCGGGCCCTCATACCACCCTCATGGAGTCTGTTTCTGACCGTTTGAGCAGACACATGCACATTTGTGGCCTGCTGGAGGTCATTTTGCAGGGCTCTGGCAGTGCTCCTCCTTGCACAAAGGCGGAGGTAGCGGTCCTGCTGCTGGGTTGTTGCCCTCCTACGGCCTCCTCCACGTCTCCTGATGTACTGGCCTGTCTCCTGGTAGCGCCTCCATGCTCTGGACAGACACAGCAAACCTTTTTGCCACAGCTCGCATTGATGTGCCATCCTGGATGAACTGCACTACCTGAGCCACTTGTGTGGGTTGTAGACTCCGTCTCATACTACCACTAGAGTGAGAGCACCGCCAGCATTCAAAAGTGACCAAAACATCAGCCAGGAAGCATAGAAACTGAGAAGTTGTCTGTGGTCACCACCTGCAGAATCACTCCTTTTTTGGGGGTGTCTTGCTAATTGCCTATAATTTCCACCTTTTGTCTATTCCATTTGCACAACAGCATGTGAAATTTATTGTCAATCAGTGTTGCTTCCTAAGTGGACAGTTTGATTTCACAGAAGTGTGATTGACTTGGAGTTACATTGTGTTGTTTAAGTGTTCCCTTTATTTTTTTGAGCAGTGTAGTTGCAGAGATTCCCTATAATTCAGGCGAGAAAAAACATCACCCAGATAGGCCAGTCTTTTGTTGTAAAAGCTCTAGATGGTCGCTGCCCATATCATTGCATAGTGCAGAAAATGCCAGGGGCCTTGCTTTAACAAAGTTAACCATTTTCACTGTAGTGTCCAAAACGTCTTTCAAGCTGTCAGGCATTCCTTTGGCAGCAAGAGCCTCTCGTGGATGCTGCAGTGTACCCAGGTGCAGTCGGGAGCAACTGCTTGCTTGCGCGTTACTATTCCACTATGTCTCCCTGTCATGGCTTTTGCGCCATCAGTACAGATACCAACACATCTTGACCATCCATTTGATGTCACAAAGGTGTCCAGTACTTTAAAAATATCCTCTCCTGTTGTCCTGGTTCCCAGTGGTTTTCAGAAGAGGATGTCTTCCTTAATTGATCGCCTAATAAACGTAACGGAAAAACACCAGGAGCTGTGCCAGGCCTGCCACGGCTGTTGACTCATCCAGCTGTAACACATATAATTCACTGGCTTGTATGCGAAGCAGTAATTGTTTCAAAACATCTCCTGCCATGTCACTGATGCGTCGTGAAACAGTGTTGTTTGATGAAGGCATTGTCTGTGTAGTTTTTTTGGCCTTTTCCCCCAGCATTGTCCCAGCCATATCCACGACAGCAGGAAGAATTAAGTCCTCCACAATAGTATGGGGCTTGCCTGTCCTAGCCACTCGGTAGCTCACCATATAAGATGCTTCTACCCCCTTCTTATTAATGGTATCTGTTGCTTTTATACATGTCTTACTACTCGAAAGTTGTACTAATTCTCGCTCAAACTTATTTCAAATTGGCATGTTTTGTTTCTAAATGTCTGAGCAAGAGTGAAGGTTTCATCGAGTTGTTACATTACTTTTGCACATATAAAACACTGTGGCCGAGGAAAGGCACTACTCCCAATATAAGTGAACCCCAAATCAATGTATTACTCATCATATTTGCGCCTCTTTCGATGGTCCGTCCCTGTCTGTTCGGTGCTTTCCCGGGTAAGGGGGCAGTAGCTCTTCGGCTGCATCAGATTCACAACTGTCAGTGTCCATGCTAGCTGGGCTAACAACACATGTAGAATTACTGATGCTAGCATTGGATGTGCTCGTGGAAGCGGAACAACTTGTCGTCGACAGGTGTAGTACTGGTAGTACCAGTACTTGGTATGTGTCTCTATGTATGCGGGCCTTTTTTTTGTTGCCATTTGATACCTTTTCGAGCAAACGGCATGAGCAGCAGCTACGTACGGACCGTTAGTGGAATTCCCCACGAGAGAGTAATGGTTAATGTGATTGGATGTTAATTACAGATAGCCTAGTCAAATATTTGACAATGTGGTGTTATTGGGTCATTCTCATGAAACTGTTAAAATACCATGGCAGTAATGATTTTAAATATAAAACATGTAATTTAGTAATATAACAAAATAATAAAGATGTGTTCTCTACCTTGAACAGAGTAATTTCAACATAGGAATGAATTATTATTGTATTGCATTTTCTGCTGAAATTTTCATTACCGCAACGCGTCCAGCTTTGTCTGAATGTATTATGTTTTTTAACCACTCCACAAATTTCTGGTTAACAAATATAGTTTTGGAAAGTCGGTTAGGACATCAACTGTGTGCATTACACAAGTAATTTATCCAACAATTGTTTACAGAGATTATTTCACTTATAATTCACTATCACAATTCCAGTGGGTCAGAAGTTTACATACACTAAGTTGACTGCCTTTAAACAGCTCGGAAAATTCCAGAAAATGATGTCATGGATTTAGAAGCTTCTGATAGGCTAATTGACATAATTTGAGTCAATTGGAGGTGTACCTGTGGATGTATTTCAAGGCCTACCTTCAAACTCAGTGCCTCTTTGCTTGACATCATGAGAAAATCAAAAGAAATCAGCCAAGACCTCAGAAAAAAAATTGTAGATCTCCACAAGTCTGGTTCATCCTTGGGAGCAATTTCCAAACGCCTAAAGGTACCACGTTCATCTGTACAAACAAAAGTACGCAGGTATAAACACCATGGGTCCACGCAGCCATCATACCGCTCAGGAAGGAGACGCGTTCTGTCTCCTAGAGATGAACGTACTTTGGTGCGAAAAGTGCAAATCAATCCCAGAACAACAGCAAAGGACCTTGTGAAGATGCTGGAGGAAACGGGTACAAAAGTATCTATATCCACAGTAAAACAAGTCCTATATTGACATAACCTGAAAGGCTGCTCAGCAAGGAAGAAGCCACTGCTCCAAAACCGCCATTAAAAAAGCCAGACTACGATTTGCAACTGCACATGGGGACAAAGATCGTACTTTTTGGAGAAATGTTCTCTGGTCTGATGAGACAAAACTAGAACTGTTTGGCAATAATGACCCTCGCTATGTTTGGAGGAAAAAGGGGGAAGCCGAAGAACACCATCCCAACCGTGAAGCACGGGGGTGGCAGCATGTTGTGAGGGTGATTTGCTGCAGGAGGGACTGGTGCACTTCACAAAATAGATGGCATCATGAGAAATTGTTGATATATTGAAGCAACATCTCAAGACATCAGTCAGGAAGTTAAAGCTTGGTTGCAAATGGGTCTTCCAAATGGACAATGACCCCAAGCATACTTCCAAAGTTTTGGCAAAATGGCTTGAAGACAACAAAGTCAAGGTATTGGAGTGGCCATCACAAAGCCCTGGCCTCAATCCCAAAGAAAATTTGTCGGCAGAACTGAAAAAGCGTGTGCGAGCAAGAAGGCCTACAAACCTGACTCAGTTACACCAGCTCTGTCAGGAGGAATGGGCCAAAATTCACCCAACTTATTGTGGGAAGCTTGAGGAAGGCTACCGGAAACGTTTGACCCAAGTAAAACAATTTAAAGGCAATGCTACATAATACTAATTGTGTATGTAAACTTCTGACCCACTGGGAATGTGATTAAATAAATAAAAGCTGAAATAAATCATTCTCTCTTATTATTCTAAGGTTTCACATTCTTAAAATAAAGTGGTGATCCTAACTGACCTAAAACAGGGAATTTTTACTAGGATTAAATGTCAGTTAATTAATTGTGAAACTGAGTTTAAATGTATTTGGTTAAGGTGTATGGTAACTTTCAACTGTACATTGAGTAAAAATGTGCTTTGTCATGTCTTCTCTATTGTAAGCAAAACATGATAGACAATAAAGGTTCCTCAGCCCTCACAACACCATTCTCACTTAGCGCTGCAATTTAAGGCCAGTTGCGGTAGAGAACTTGTTTCGGTAATGAGAATTTAATCAGACTATTTTTTTACATTTATAATTAACTATTAATTTAAATATTATTTACTAACTGTTGATATTTTGCTTTCTGTCCTGTTTAGTTGCAGACAGTCAGCAAGTGACAAAAAGAAAGCTTTAGCGAAGGCTGACAATTAAGAGAAAAAGTTTACATCAACCCGGAACTGCTGGAAGAGTACAGAAGGCGAAAGAGAGGTTAGGTGTTGGAGGTTACAATATTAGTCTACAGGAAGCCTACGCCCTCATACAGTGTCTGTAGGAAGTCAATACCCTACAGTGTTAGGAAGTTTACACATGCACACGCAAACATCCACCACACAAACAATCAGTAAGCCATTTAGTTTAGACTGTGTGTGGACATCCTATAGTACAAGTGTAAGCCATTCAGTTCATACTGTAGGATGCACACACACACACACACACACACACACACACACACACACACACACACACACACACACACAGTCAGTAAGCCATTCAGTCTCTACTATAGGATGACGTGTCCATAACAGTAATATTTTTCCCATGTTTTGAGACATGCTCATTTCATGTCATGCTTCCCTTCCATTTCCAGATATCAAAAACGAAAGCAAAATTGTAAACTCAAAACTCAAGATCTGACAAAGAAGCAACATGAAGAAAAAAACAGTGCCGGGAAATTTCAAAAAAGGTATTCTAGAAGAAAAACAGTAAAAACTGTATTGGACATAACACCAAGCGAGGAAGATGATACACTTCAACATGTTCAAGAAGCAAAATGAAGAAGTTATTCAAAATCTTCAAGAAGACACCACCTCCCCAAGAGAACAGACATTCACCTCAGCAGGTAAATGTCCCTGCCATCAACGCAACTCCTAAAGAAGGGAGACATCTCTACAGACACCAGGACCAATGAAGACATCTACCCCAAAGGAATCACCCAAAAAGAGGAACAGAAGAAAGAAAACACTATTGAGATCAAAGTTGCGCTACACAGAAGAGAAGCTGCTGGAGAGGACCAAAGAGATGGTCAACCTAAAGAAAATACTTGAGATGATGGCCAAGAGGAAGCAGGTAATTATCAACATGGAAGGCAGAGAGGTCCAGAAGAGAACTACAAAGCGAAGTCATCAGAGAACATTACCCAATAACAGCCAGAGAAGACTAATGCGTAAACTTGTTAGCCGCTTCCTTCATCAAGATGAAGTCTCCACTGTAATAAATGGGAAATCCAGAGACATTCTGACAAAGGGCCAGATATTCTGAAAGAGAGCCTTAATGGAAACTATAGCAAATCTTCATATAAGATGTGTCTGAGAATCCAAGGCACAACCCTTTCCAAGGCTCAATTCTTTAAACTTAAACGATTTTGGATTGGCCAGCGAAGAGTCAGCCAGAGAAACATGCTTGCAAATGGCATGAACTTTGGCTTGAAGATAAAGAAGCTGCACCAGCTTGGGGTCATGGGGATGTTTCTAAGGGACACTGTACAGGCCAGTGTGTGTAGTGAAGATGACATGTGGTGTTTTTATGTGTTCTCTGTTTTTAGCCTATGTTCGTTGTACTTTTGAAGCACTGCAAATTTAAATTGATTGAACTTGAATCCATGATTGTGCCAATATCTAATTTTCTACATCAAATTTTGTTTTTAACCATACCACAGTCTTAGTATACTTATTATCATTATTTAAATCATCAACCTCATTTCCAAAACCTATGTATCATTACCGCAACATGTGTTCATTTTATGTTAATTTAATGAAAGGAAAAATAGTTTGCTTTTAATTGTAGGCTTGCCACATTTTGAAAATATGTCAGGTTTCAGTGACATTTCAAAAATATTAGGTTGTGGATTGCGGAAGGTGTTGCGATTTTAAGGAGAGATCAGTCAATCAAATAATGTTAATTTAAAAAATATATTTCAGTGTTTCAAGTAACACTCATTAACACTGAGTGTTATTTTTTTATTAGCTTTCCTAATGGTCTTGACGTTTTCAGACTGTTGCGCTAATGAGATTTTTAAGGACTTGTTTTGGAAAACCTGTTCAAAATGGTGTTAAATTGTCAGATGTTTTTAAATTAATGCTCACAAACACTTCAGACCTTGTTATTAATGCCTAAAAAGGACATTTGTTAACGTAAGTCTTTTTAAAGATTTCAACCAGTCACTAGCCTGTCTGACAGCTTGATTATCTGGCTGGCCACAGTATGGGGGTGCCATGGCGACGGAGGGGGATTCTAATTCCCTGTCTGTATTCTCTCCTTTTCTCTGTCTGGAGACAGTGCCCTTGTCCTGTTTTAAGCAGTTTGTTTTTGTCTGCCCATCCCTCCATCTCTCCTCCTTTACTCCTCCCATCTGTTTATGTACAGTACCAGGAATTTAGCCAGCACCCTGTCCAAACCCTCCCGCTGCTCCCCTCCCTCCCCCGTGAGGGCATCTGTCATTTTGGTGGGCCTTAAGACTCCCTTTGAGTATGGGAGGAATCCAGGGTGTTGTATAAGATGGGGTAATGTGTGTCGAGAGCCATCCATATGGGAATGCCATCAAAATGGTCACAGTAATGAAATGGCAGTTACACCTCATGTGATCTATTAGATTGACCATCTATGCAGGTCCGATACCTTTTGACTTGCAGTCTGACTCAAACGTGCATTATAACAGAGTTGTTGACTAACTAAAAGCAGACAATTGACTCACTCTAGCTCTTGGGAAATGCAGTCACACAATGTTCCTGTACCAACCCCCCCCCCCCCTTTGGGGATGAAACCATGCGGTTTTGGCGCCAGCCTTGGCAGGCCATAGTTACTGTTTTAAGGCAGATGCCCTATACGCATTATGATAGTATAGTACCCAATGCCTCAGTAAATGGGCTGTCTCTGGATCAGTTGCTAGAGGCTTCCACAGCAGAGGCACTTCATTGAAAACCTAGACAAAGCTGATTTTAGGTCTTGTTCTCTGTGGTAATTGGATGTTTCATTGCCAGTGGGCCAACACAAGCCCCAGGAATGCCTTCTGTCTCAATAAGCCGCACGAGAGGCTGTTTTTGTACGGCTCACTAGCCAAGCAGAGCACTGTCCGAGGCAAGGTTCCATTTGCTGAAAGGCTAACCCTAACCCTGGAGAGGGCGAGGAGAAACTGACAGGGAAGATGGCCATCCTCCAACAGGGATAAAGTATACCTCTGGGGCTCTCTGCTTAATTTAAAACTGCATTTTTAATCTATCAACTTGCGGTGCCAAGGGAGCCTGGCTGTGTCTGACAGTGAAAAGAGGGAGGGGGGAGACTCAAATGAAACTATCCCGGCAACACTTTCACTCTTACCCAACAAATGTTACAGCCTATTGTATTATTGTCATATTTTTAATTGCCATTGAATTACTTTTTCAATAGCAGAGGAAGCTGACATTTTATTGTAGAAAAGGGCTCGAGTGTCGAGCATGATTAATAATTTTGAAGTTTAGAAATGAAGCCTCTTTTTATGGCAAAGCTTTCATAGGTTGGCGACATCTTGGATAAACCTGTCGTGTTGTATCCTTAAACCGGCTGTGAATCTATTGCACCACTAAGGCATATCAACCAAGTATTGGCTTTGAATCCCTTGTTGACATTAACCAATCCCTTGTAGCCGCAACAAATATACCAAAGCCGCTGAACTACTGTGCCACCCAAGCAATTAATACTGTATGGACTCCACTGAGCTTTGACTCACATCCCTCCTTGACTCCCTCCCTGAGGATCAGGCAGTTCTGAGTCTTTCTGTGAAGACGAGATGGAGGGTCATGTGAGGTTACCGCTGCACGCACAGATGACTGGCCTCGCCTCCCATCTCTCCCTCCTTCCTTTCAGAGGCAATCTCTCGCTCTCCATTCTCCCACCTTAATTTAGTGCTCCTGTCATTTCGCGTTCCCTACGTGGAACTGACCCAGATAGGAAGGCAATCTGCTTCCATGTGCGTTTAGTTATCCGTCCACTCTCTCCCTCTTTCTTCCATCATGTTAGTTCTGTCGCTCGCTCGTTTCATCACTGCGTACCTATTTTGTAGTTTCTTTCAATCAGCCTTATTTTCTTCCTTTCCTCCCTCGTTGAATGCAGTCTCGTCTAACGCGGCTCACCCCGCCAGTCTTCAACTAATTCCCCATGTCATCTGAAGGTACAGCATGACCGCTTTCTTGTTTCGCTGCTCTTTACCATACAATCAAGGTCCTGCTCCCTCTGTCCCATCGACGCACGCTATTACAGTATAATAATGGCGAAACCTCAAGGCCTTTTGAGTCTCGCAGCCTTTATTTGATCCCGCTAACAAATGGAAACAAATGGCCGTTCTTGTGGGAGAGGCGTTTGTGGCCAGGCGTGCTCGGCCGGACCACTTCAGGCCCCTCGTACGACCGGGAGTTTTTCTCATTGTGAATGAATCTGTGTCCAAACCATGGCGAACCAATCAGAAGAACAGCATGACGGATATTGGGGTAATTGATTGAGTCGCAACAATGCCATAAAACGGTCAGTTCTTCTGTTTCCGATCCCTTTTTTTGTTTTAGACACTACGTATGAATCTGTTCTATAGAAATGATAAGCAAAGCATCGATTTTTGCACAAATACAGTGCTGCCATTGTTTCATTACACCTGGTTCTTCTGTGTGTAGAAAAACGCTGGTAGCATAGTGTAGTTATAGCCTTAGGCTAATCATATGAATTGCCCATTTTTTTAAGCAACTGTTTTGAATGTAGCGCTCTGTAGCATGGGCTACAACTCATCGCACAAGCCTGTCAATGTGAACGCCTCCACCAGTCTGTACATGTAGATTGCACACACCAGTATCACACGTGTCCAAGCATAGCTCTGTAGATGTACGCTACTATTCCCTGCTCTGCTGTTGCCTAGCGTAAGGATAATCGGTCAAGTGTGCTCATAAATGCAAGGGCACACAGACACACACACACACACTTGACATTCAGTTCACTCAGTAGAATGCAGGGGGATGGGCACTGCCTTGCTCTGGAAAAGGGCAAGTCTGGATCCTGTGGCTTCGCCACAGCTGCCTGGCACCTGTTCAAGTGAACGAATGGCAGATCTAGGATCAGCTTACCATCCAAATCCATAACCTCAGCCAGGAGAGGGGTAATTTAGAAACTGACCTCTATTAGACAAGTATATTACCTACTGTTCAGTTTTGTGCCCACTGAACACGAACCAGGAGTCTTAGGAAGGTTGAGCTCCACTGTTAAGAAGAGGGAGTGTTTAATGGATCAGTGGCTCATGTCCGCCTCTAACCCCCTAAAATATGAGGGGTAGACTGGGAGCTTAATAGCCCATCGATTAGTCTCTCCTCTGTCCTTGGAATAGTACTCCTCTCAACCCTCTGAGTGCGACCCTCCCCCACATCCTGTTATTTTTCCACAATCACGCTTTCCCACTCCATCATTCCCTGTATCATTTCCTCTTCCCCCACTAGACTGGGATTAGAAAATGACTAAGCAATGTATTGCAGGCAGACAATGAATGGGCCTTGTTAATGGTTTTCTGTTGCCTCTTGAAATTGCTTTTATTTAGTGCAGGACAGCCCTAGACTCTTCTAGCTTACTGTATGGTGAGCACTGAGCAGGTGAATAACCACTACTGACTTTTGAAGGTTTAGAGTGAATTGATCATAGAAAAGTCCCAAGCCTATTAGCCGACATTAGGCAGCTGATCGAATGGTACTGAACCGAAGTCCTACACTGAGTGCACAAAACATTAGGAACAACTGCTCTTTCTATGAGACTGACCAGGTGAAAGCTATTATCCCCCATTAATGTAATTTGTTAAATCAACTTCAGTCAGTGTAGATGAAGGGCAGGAGACCGGTTAACTTCTCTAGGGTAGGGGGCAGCATTGGGAATTTTGGATGAAAAGCGTGCCCAAATTAAACTGCCTGCTACTCAGCCATAAAAGCTAGAATATACATATAATTAGTATATTTGGATAGAAAACACTCTGAAGTTTCTAAAACTGTTGAATGATGTCTGTGAGTATAACAGAACTCATATGGCAGGCAAAAACCAGAGAAAAATCCAACCAGGGAGTGGGAAATCTGAGGTTTGTAGTTTTTCAACTCTTTGCCTATTGAATAAACAGTGTCTATGGGGTCATATTGCACTAATTAAGGCTTCCACTACAAGTCAACAGTCTTTAGAACCTTGTTTGATGCTTCTACTGTGAAGTGGGGGTGAATGAGAGGGGATTGAGTCAGAGGTCTGCCACGAGCTGACCATGCGTATTCACGTGATAGTTAGCTTGCGTTCCATTGCATTTCTGAAGACAAAGGAATTCTCCGGTTGGAACATTATTGAAGATTTATGTTAAAAACATCCTAAAGATTGATTCTATACATCGATTTACATGTTTCTACGGACTGTAATGGAACTTTTTGACTTTTCGTCTGCACCTAGTGATCGTGCCTCATTCATTTTGATTACTGGGCTAAACGCGCGAACAAAAAGGAGGTATTTGGACATAATTGATGGACATTATTGAACAAAACAAACATTTATTGTGGAACTGGGATTCCTGGGAGTGCATTCTGATGAAGATCAGCAAAGGTAAGTGAATATTTATAATGCTATTTCTGACTTCTGTTGACTACACAACATGGCGGATATCTGTTTGGGCTCTGAGCGCTGTACTCAGATTATTGCATGGTGTGCTTTTTCCATACAGTTTTTTTGAAATCTGACACAGCGATTGCATTAAGGAGAAGTGGATCTAAAATTCCATGCATAACAGTTGTATCTTTTAGCAATGTTTATTATGAGTATTTCTGTAAATTGATGTGGCTCTCTGCAAAATCACCGGATGTTTTGGAACTACTGAACATGACACGCCAATGTAATCTCAGATTTTTGGATATAAATATGAACTTTACCGAGCAAAACATACATGTATTGTGTAACATGAAGTCCTATGAGTGTCATCTGATGAAGATCATCAAAGGTTAGTGATGAATTTTATCTCTTTCTGCTTTTTGTGACTCGTCTCTTTGGCTGGAAAAATGGCTGTGTTTTTCTGTGACTTGGCTCTGACCAAACATAATCGTTTGGTGTCCTTTCGTCGTAAAGCCTTTTTGAAATCGGACACTGTGGCTGCATTTACAACAAGTGTATCTTTAAAATAGTGTAAAATACTTGTATGTTTGAGGAATTTTAATTATGGGATATCTGTTTTGAATTTGGCGCCCTGCAGTTTCACTGGCGGTTGACGAGGTGGGACGCTACCGTCCCACATACCCTAGTGAGGTTAAAGGATTTCTAAGCCTTGAGACTATTGCGACATGGCTTCTGTATGTGTGCCATTCAGTGGGTAAATGGGTAAAACAAAAGATTTAACTGCATTGAACCAGGTATTGTAGTAGGTGCGAGGTGCACCGGTTTGAGTGTCAAGAACCGCAACACTGCTGGGTTTTTCACAAGTTTCCTGTGTGCATCAAGAATGGTCCACCATCCAAAGGACATCCAGCCAACTTGACACATGTGCCAGCATCCCTGTGAAAAGCTTTTGACACCTAGAGTCGATACATAATTGAGGCTGTTCTGAGGGCAAAGCGGGTACAGCTCAAAATATGTTTGTACACTGTGTGCAATGTCAGTAGGTATTCCTTCTTGTGAACAGCAGGATGGTGTCCATTTAGCCTTTGAGGGTCTTCTCTGAACTCAGTTTTCATTAAAGCAAACAGGTCTGTTTTTATTTTTGTGTTCATATTGTATGGCAAGACTACTCTTAAAAATCTCATGTCTGCTATTGTCAAAATTGAATCGTTTTATTGGTCGCATACACATATTTAGCAGACGTTATCGCGGGTGTAGCGAAATGCTTGTTTCTAGCTCCAACAGTGCAATAATACCTAACAATACACAAATCTCCAAAAGGAATTAAGATGGAGATTTTAGAATGGCAATGTCAGGCTGTAATGTATATGATGGTGTGTGTAGACATTATGAATAGAAAATGTAGAGCAGTAGTTATAGGATGATCCTTGACTAGAATAATAATGTTTACCCACTTCATATGTAGATATTGTAAAGTGACCAGTGTTCAATGACTATGTACATGGGGCAGCAGTCTCTAAGGTGCAGGGTTGAGTACCTGGTGGTTGCCGGCTAGTAACAGTGATTTAAAGTTCAGGGCAGGGTACTGGACGGAGACTTGCTAGTGGTGACTATTTAATTCCGATGGCCGAGAGATGGAAGCTTTTTGTCTTTTTATTTTTTACTATGCAAGTCGGTTAAGAACACATTCTTATTGCTTTGAGGCACCTGTACTGTCTAAGCCTTCTAGATGGTAGCGGGGTGAACAGACTGGCCCTTAATGTGATCTTCTTGGCCTTGCTGTGACATCGGTTGCCGTAGGTGTCCTGGAGGGCAGGTAGTTTGCCCCCGGTGATGCGTTGTGCAAACCACACCACCCTCTGGAGAGCCCTGCAGTTACCGTACGAGGCAGTGATAAAGCCTGACAGGATGCTCTCAGTTGTGCATCTGTAAAATTGAGGGGTTTAGGTGCCAAGCCAAATTTCTTCAGCCTCCTGACGAGGCACTGTTGCGCCTTCACCACACTGTGTGTGGGTGGATCATGTCAGTTTGTCAGTGGTGTGTACGCCGAGGAACTTGAAGCGTTCCACCTTCTCCACTACGGTCCCATCGATGTGGATAGGGGGGTGCTCCCTTCGCTGTTTCCTGAAGTCCACGATCATCTCATTTGTTATGTTGATGTTGAGTGAGGTTATTTTCCTGGCACCACACTCCCAGAGCCCTCACCACCTCCCTTTAGGCTGTCTCGTTGTTGGTAATCAAGCCTACTACTGTTGTGTCATCTGCAAACTTGATTGAATTGGAGGCGTGCTTGGCCACGCCCTCATGGGTGAACAGGGAGTACAGGAGGGGGCTGAGCACACACCCTTGTGGGGCGCCAGTGTTGAGGATCAGTGAAGTGGAGGTGTTGTTTCCTACCCTCACCACCTGGGGGCAGCCCGTCAGGAATTCCAAGACCCAGTTGCACAGGGCGGGGTTCAGACCCAGGGCCTCGAGCTTGGAGGGTGCTATGGTGTTGAATGCTGAGCTGTAGTCAATGAACAGCATTCTTACATAGGTATTCCTCTTGTTCAGATGGGATAGGGCAGTGTGCAGTGTGACAGCGATTGCATCATCTGTGGATCTATTGGGGCGGTAAGCAAATTGAAGTGGCTCTTGGGTGATAAGGTGGAGGTGATATGATCCTTGACTAGTCTCTCATTTCATGATGACAGCAGTGAGTGTGATTCTCACAATCTTGGTTTCAAAGATTTCAAACATGAAATCTTTAAAGACTTGCATCAATACATTTCCTTTTTAGGCATAACAAGGTCTGAAGTGTTTGAGCATTCATTTAAAAACATTTACTGACATTTTAACACCTTTTTGAACATATTTTCCAAAACAAGTCCTTAATCTCATTACCGCAATGGTCTGAAAACGTCAAGACCATTAGGAAAGCTAATACATTTTCATTTTTTTTAAATGAATTTGTCATGCACAGTTACTTGAAACTCTGAAATAATATATATTTTTAAATTATCATTATTTGATTTTGACTGCTCATTACCGCTACACCTTCCGCAATCTACAACCTAATTTTTTATATTTCTTGAAACCTGACATATTTTCAAAATTGTGGCAAGCCTGCATTTAAAAGCAAACTACAGTTTTTCCTTTCATTAAATTAACATAAAATGAATACCTGTTGCGGTAATGATACAAGGTTTCGGAATTGAGGTTGATTTCGATAATAAGTATTCTAAGGCTGAGGTATGGTTAAAAACAAAAATTGAATGTTGAAATAAATTTGAATATTGGCACAATCATGGATTCAAGTACAATCAATTTAATTTTGCAGTGCTTCAAAAGTACATAAAAAACAGAAAACATAAAAACAACACATACAAAAGAAGCACGTCATCATCACTACACACACTGGCCTACAGCTGGTGCAGCTTCTTTATCTTCAAGACAAAGTTTTCATGCCATTTGCAAGCATGTTTCTCTGTCTGACTCTTCGCTGGCCAATCCAAAATGGTTTAAGTTTAAAGAATTGAGCCTTGGATTCTCAGACACATCTTATATGAAGATTTGCTATAGTTTCCATTAAGGCTCTTTTTCAGAATATATGTCCCTTTGTCAGAATGTCTCTGGATTTCCCATTTTATTACAGTGGAGACTTCATCTTGATGAAGGAAGCGGCTAACAAGTTTACGCATTACTCTTCTCTGGCTGTTATTGGGTAATGTTCTCTGATGACTTCGCTTTGTAGTTCTCTTCTGGACCTCTCTGCCTTCCATGTTGACAATTACCTGCTTCCTCTTGGCCATCATCTCAAGTCTTTTCTTTAGGTTGACCATCTCTTTGGTCCTCTCCAGCAGCTTCTCTTCTGTGTAGCGCAACTTTGATCTCAATAGTGTTTTCTTTCTTCTGTTCCTCTTTTTGGGTGATTCCTTTGGGGTAGATGTCTTCATTGGTCCTGGTGTCTGTAGAGATTTCTCCCTTCTTTAGGAGTTGCGTTGATGGCAGGGACATTTACCTTCTGAGGTTGTCTGAATGTCTGTTCTCTTGGGGAGGATGGGTCTTCTTGAAGATTTTGAATAACTTCTTCATTTTGCTTCTTGAACATGTTGAAGTGTATCATCTTCCTCGGTGTTATGTCCAATACGGCTTTTAACTGTTTTTCTTCTAGAATACCTTTTTTGAGTTTTCCTGGCACTGTTTTTTTTCTTCATGTTGCTTCTTTGTCAGATCTTGAGTTTTGAGTTTACAATTTTGCTTCTGATATCTGGAAATGGAAAGGAAGCATGACATGAAATGAGCATGTCTCAACATGGGAAAAATCTTACTGTTATGGACACGTCATCCTATAGTAGAGACGGAATGGCTTACTGACCGTGTGTGTGTCCTATAGAAGGGACTGAATAGCTTACACTTAGACTGTGTGTGGACATCCTATGGTATAAACTAAATGGCTTACTGATTGTTTGTGTGGTGGATGTGTGCATGTGTATACTTCCTAACACTGTAGGGTATTGACTTCCTACAGACACTGTATGAGGGCGTAGGCTTCCTGTAGACTATATATACTAATTACGCTTATTGTAACCTCCAACACCTAAACTCTCTCTCGCCTTCTGTACTCTTCCAGCAGTTCCGGGTTGATGTAAACTTTTTCTCTAAATTGTCAGCCTTCGCTAAAGCTTTCTTTTTGTCACTTGCTGACTGTCTGCAATTAAACAGGACAGAAAGCAAAATATCAACAATTAGTAAATCATATTTAAATTAATAGTTCATTATATATATTTTTTAATATAGTCTGATTAAATTCTCATTACCGAAACACAAGTTCTCTCTACCGCAACTGGCCTTAAATTGCAGCGCTAAGTGAGAATGGTGTTGTGAGAGCTGAGGATGACGAACCTTAGCATGTTTTGCTAACAATAGAGAAGACATGATTACTAAGCAGATTTTTACTCGATGTACATAATTAGAGATTAATGAAGTATATTTTCATAGATTTAAAATGTAACGTTTTTCTAATTGTTGAAAACTACCTGTATCGGTAATGATAATCAATACTGTCGTGTATGCAGTCTGACAAAAGAATGTTTAACTTTTAACTGGAAATATGAAGAGATCTGCTTAACTGGTAGCCATTTTGAAGGTACTGGCAGATGTGTTGCTTCATTCAAAATCAAACTTTATTTTTTAAAATTCTCTGTGTAAACAGTCATGGGCACTTAATTTTTCCAATCTTTTTTCATTATTATTATACATGAATATTCAGTTAATAATTTCTGTCATTTGAATACATCTAGTAGAACCACCATTTTATTTTTTTCATTTTACTATTTAAATTACAACATAACATACATTGACAGAGCTGGATGCGTTGTTGTAATGGAAAATGCAATAAAATACAAGAATAATTCATTCCTATGTTGAAATGACTCTGTTCAAGGTAGAGAACACATCTTTATTATATTTTGTTATATTACTAAGTTAGATGTTTTTATATTTAAAATCATTACTGCCATGGTATTTTTAATGGTTTCATGAGAATGACCTGAGTGCTACAGGGCGATTAGTCATTTAGTTCAGTTACCTTTGCTTTCTTGGGAACAGGAACAATGGTGGACATCTTGAAGCATGTGGAGACAACAGACTGGGATAGGGAGAGATTGAATATGTCCATAAACACACCAGCCAGCTGGTCTGCGCATGCTCTGAGGACGCGGCTTGAGATGCCATCTGAGCCAGCAGCCTTGAGAGGGTTAATGCGCTTAAATGTCTTACTCACGTCGACCATGGAGAAGGAGAACCCACAATGGCACTGTGTTCTCCTCAAAGCGGGTGAAGGTGTTTAGCTTGTCCGGGGGCAAGACGTCGGTGTCCGAAGTGACTGGTTTTCCTTTTGTAGTCAGGGATTGTCTGTAGACCCTGCCACATACGTCTCGTGTCTGAGCCGCTGAATTGCGACTCCTCTTTGTTTCTATACTGACGTTTTGATTGCCTTGCGAAGGGAATAACTGCACTGTTTGTATTCTGACATATTCCAAGCCACCTTGCCATTGTTAAATGCGGTGGTTCGCGCTTTTAGTTTTGCGCGAATGCTGCCATCTATCCACGGTTTCTGGTTAGGGTAGGTTTTAATAGTGGGTACAACATATCCTATATGCTTCCTGATAACCTCAGTCACTGTATCAGTATATTTGTCTATTATTCTTGGAATGTACCCAGAACATATCCCAGTCCGCGTGATCAAAACAATCTTGAAGCATGGATTACAATTTGTCAGACCAGCGTTGAATAGTCCTTAGCACGGGTACTACCTGTTTGAGTTTCTGCCTATAGGAATGGAGGAGCAAAATGGAGTCGTGGTCAGATTTGCCAAAAGGAGGGTGTGGTAGGCATCCCAGAAGTTGGTTGAGAGTTTTTAAGCAGCGCAAGTACTACAGTTGATATGTTCCTAGAACTTCAGCAGCCATTTCCTCAAATTTTCTTTGTTAAAATCCCAGCTACAATAAATGCAGCCTCAGGATATGTGGTTTCCAGTTTGCATAAAGTCCATTGAGGGCCGTTGTGGTATCGACTTGAGGGGGGATATACACAGCTGTGACTACACCCGAAGAAAATTATCTTGGGAGATAATACGGTCTGCATTTGATTGAGGTATTCTAGGTCGGGTGAACAGAAGGACTTGAGTTCCTGTATGTTATCACACTTACATCATGAGTCGTTAATCATGACATACACCCCCGCCCTTCATCCCGGAGAGATAGGTATTCCTGTCTGCGTGATGAACTGAGAACCCAACTGGCTGGACCGACTCGGACAGTATGTTCTAAAAGAGCCATGTTTCCATGAAACGGAGTGTTAGTCCCTGATGTCTCTCTGGAAATACACCCTCGCCCTGAGCTCGTCAACTTTATTATCCAGAGACTGAACATTAGCGAGTAATATACTCGGAAGTGGTGGGTGGTGTGCGTGCCTCCTAAATCAGACTAGAAGACTGCTCCGAGTACCTCTCCTCCGCCGGTGTTGTTTTGTGTCGCCCTTGGGGGTGCGAACAAAGAATCTGCTTCGGGGAAGTTGTAATGCTGGTGAGTTACCTCCACTCTGATATCCAATAGTTCTTCCCGGCTATATGTAAGACGCACATTTTTCTGGGCTAACAATGTAAGAAATAATACATAAACAAAATACTACAAAGTTTCCTAGGAGCTAGAAGCGAGGCAGCCCTCTGTCGGTGTTATTTTATCATTTTAATTATGAAAAAATTACCTAATTTAACTAGGCAAGTCAGTTAAGAACACATTCTTATTTACAATGACAGCCTACCCCGGCCAAACCCTAACCTGGATGACGCTGGGCCAATTGTGCGCTGACCTATGAGACTCCCAATCACGGCCGGTTGTGATACAGCCTGGAATCGAACCAGCGTCTGTAGTGATGCCTCTAGCACTGAGATGCAGTGCCTTAGACCGCTGCGCCACTCGGGAGCCCATCATTGCGCCCTCTTGGTCAGGTTATTGTAGATGTGAATGTGTTCTCCATAACCTACCTGGCTAAATAAATAAAGTGTGTTCTTCCCCAGGCCTGCCACTGGTCACACTGGACTGTTAATGGGCACATCCAAGCCAGCCACTGCCGGCTCCAGCAGACCTGCAGCTTCCAGAGTCGGCACCACAGCCCCCTCTACTGGCAGGACTACCACAGCGCAGGCACCCAAACCTACAGGCCCTGCCAAGAAAGGTGCACATGCCTTACAAGTTTTGTACCATGAATGAAACCCACTTGATTCTATTGGATTGGTCTTGTGAGCATCACCTGTATGCATCTCAAAATCAACTTGAAGGTACCATTTTTATATTTTTAGTTGAAGAGATAAGCATGTTTAAATTATTTCTGCTATGTTACAGATGTCAGCAGACCAGCAACCACTAGCGCAGCCAGAAATCCGGTAACATCCGCCACTACCAAAACGACCAAACCTGACCCCCCTAAAGCGACTGCAGCCTCCAGACCCGAGCCTGCCTCCAAAAGGCCCCATCCCACCAAGGCGGCAGACACCAAGCCAGCCCGCCCTAAATCACAGGACCCCAAGCCCCTGCCCACACGTAAAGCCCCTCCCACCACGCGGCCCCCTGCCACACGACAGCCCCAGGGCAAGACCCCCCCTGCCTCCCCCAGCAACAAGCCCGTGGGCAGCACCACCCCCCAGTCGGTCAAACGAGCCTTCAAACCAACCCAGTCTGTCCTGCCCTTCACTGCCAGACCTGGAGCTCCCAAGTCTGCAGCAGCAGCTGCTGTGGCAACAGTCGCCATGACAGCCGCAGCAGAGCCAGAAATGGCAGCTTCAGAAGTCCCAGCACCCGTGTCTGCGTCTTTGCCAGCAGTGGCCCTGGAGTCCAGAGAAGAGGTTTCAGCCCCAACTCCTCAGGATACTACTTCTCCATCTCCACCACAGAGCCCACTCAGGCTGGCTCCTGCTCCACCACAGGACTCACTAGTCACTGTTGCCCAGGAGGAGAGGTCTGAACGACCAGAGACTGTCCCAGCAGCCCCGACACAGCCAGCACCAGACCAGACCTTACACCAGGACATCCCCGCAGCAGTGGCTAGGGCTATACCCAGCCCTCCGGATGCCTCAGAGAAAGCCCAGCTCAACATGGATGAAGAAGAGGACGAGGAGCGGGAGGGCAGCCAGCAGGTGTCTGTGTCAGAAATGAGCGGCTCCCAGCCCACGGAAGAGTCCAGGCCTGGCTCAGCCGGCCCTGCGGGTTCAGGGTGGCGTGCAGGCGGCGCCCTGCAATCGGAGCTGGACTCTGAGGTGAGCTGCAGCCAGCAGGGGGCGTCGGAGCTGAGCGCCCCGGGCGTCCTGGAGGGCACAGAGAGTATGGATGACCTAGGAGACGCCAGTCTGAAGGGTGCCATCGACATGGAGGGCATGTCTGCCTCGGCCGGCTCGCCTGACTTCGAGAAGGTGCCCGACATCCCGACCAATGATTTTGATGACGACGATGAAGACGGAGACCGGGTGTGCGACATGGAGGTGTGTTCGGAACGGGCGGATGACCCGAGAAGAGTGAGGCGTGACGAGGATGAGGATGACGATGTGGAGATGGCCAGTGAGGGGGTGACAGAGAGCGGGCTGGAGAGCTACGGGAATGCAGACGAGGATGACTTTGCAGAGGATGAGAGACTGGACAACCTGAACCAAGCCCTGCCTGCCCCGCTGCTGCCCTCTGCCCTGGCCGCCCAGTGGGACCAACCCAACCCCAACTCCTTTTGTGACCCGTGGGCCCAGCCGCACCCCCAGGCTGCCTCAGCCTCCCCCCTGCGGACCCCTACCAGCCCCTCAGACCCCTGGCAGGCTGATATGGAGACACCCACCCAGTACTCCGCTCAGCCCTGGCTGCAGCTGGCTGCCACACCTTTTGTTCCAGCTCTGCATGAGCCCTCACACCAGCCTGCCCCTGCATCTCCACTTGAGAAAGAGACCCTAGCCCCATTGCACTCCCTGTCCCCCATAGCTGCCTCCGGCCACGGCATGTCACACTCCAGCACCCTAAGCGCTACGGAGCTGGCTGTCCACAGCAGCAGCGAGACCAGCACCCCAGAGGAGCTCTGTGACTACAACAGCAGCTCCGGGGTAGAGTCCCACTCTGAGGGGGGGAAGCTCCACACCTTGCCTGCTGCCCTGGCCCCCGTGCTCTCCCTCCAGCCTGAATTGGAGGACCTGGGCATCCACCTGGTGAGAGAGGACGGAGACGGGGAGGTGGCAGAGACCCTGCCAGCCAACGAGGTCCCAGGGGACCCCGCCACATCACCCACGTCCAACCCCTCGTCCTCCTCCACCACGGAGGATGAGGCCAGCGACACGGAGGGCGAGGCCCAGCTGGACGAGCTGGGCCAGGGCATCCACACTGCCGCCTTTGACAGCAAGCCCGGCGCCCAGCGCAGCCTGTCTGCCCTGGAGGAAGGGGAGGAGACCAGTGGAGGCACAGACGAGGGCGGAGACACCCCCCAGTCTGCCAACTCGGCGGCATCCTACGCCTATGACATGACGGCGTCCAACACCAACTCCAATAACCACTCCACGGCTGAGAGCTGCGCCAAGAGCCCCGGCATCTTCTCCCTGGAGGAGCTGCCTGAGGAGGCCAAGGACCCGTCACTCATCCAGGAGCTGACCATGCCGCCGCCCCAGCAACAGGCTGCCTCGGCAGACTCCCTTCTAGTCTCCAACCCAGAGGAGCAGCAGTACATGTTGTGTGGGACGCTTGAGACAGAGCTAGGGGACATGGGGGATCTGAAACCCCTGGACCCCGTGCTGTTCGTGGCCCCCCAGCAGCCCGGGGAGGGCCCCCGTGTCACCCAACCGCCCTACTACTCCACTGTCTGTGAAAACACTGAGAACTCTCTCACAGGTAACGTATAGTCCCCCCCCCCCTACTTCCCTACATACCCAGTAACACACCTTTTACCCACCCCTCCCCAGAGCCCTCTTTGCTGTTTTAGTCATCATTGTTTTGTCCCCAACCTTCAACTGGGGTGGATGTGATCAAAATGTTAATAAAAAAACTGAGCAAAAATAGGGAAGGGAAGAAAAAGACTTTAAATACAGCAGTGCCACTTCCCTCGTATGATATTACCTTATGAGTATATGGCTTAACTCCTGTATGTGCAATAGCTACGACTATTACTATTAGAATGTGTGTTTTTCTTTTTAATGAACAGATCTGAAACATGAACTGGCATGGTTTGATTTGCATTGACTGGGCTGTTGTGACGCAGCTCTTAAGAAAACCAAGAAGAAACATAACGAAAGAAAATGTGGAATGAAATGTTAAACTTTGTGTATTTATCCGATACTTTTTTACTGAACAAGAAAATGCAGATGAATGTTAATTTTGTATTTTCTTGCTGTTTTCCATCATTAAGAAACAGACATCTGTCCGCCTCCCCCAAGCACTCCCCCTTTCATTCTGCACTTTAAGGTTAGACTGCCCCTCCCCCCCCCTCTTTCTTACGTTTGTCCTTTTGGAGTATTTACCATTACCAAGCTTTAAATAAAGATTAGATATTTAACATGACTCCTCTCTCCCGGACAGTTTTATTCAAGTGGGGATTGGGGAGTTTGGATGGCACATTTTGTACTTAGCACATATATTAAGTCCTATAACATGGGAGTCAAGGTTGTGTCAACCTTATGTGGGGAGACATTATGTACCCGTGGGGCATATGGATTCAAAAGCACTACTGGTCTCCCAGCAAGGAAGCATTCATACCTACATCCTCACATACATATAAACACACACACACTCCTCACCCTACTCCCACCATCTAGAATAGGGCTCAACAGAGACATTATGGAGTATGTCAATCAAACTCCCACCTTCCCTCAGCTGCTCCTCCTCCGCACTGTGACCCGCCCCCCCCCCCCCCCCCCTTATGTAAGACCTGGTGGAGTGACCCTTCCTTGTTCCGCTGGATTCCTCCATCACCAAACGAAGTGAGAAACAACGTCAAGAAGGTTCACCATCATCCGAACAGAAGAGCATACCCACCAGTGTTTCTTTTCCTCTACTAATGTGTGTTTTGCCTTCTCGTTTCCGTTCTGCCTGGCCTCTACATTGTTTGAGATGTCTCTGTTATATCTACAAGTGCATGTCCACCGCACACCATTTTAACCGCACTGTTTAACTACTTTACCCTTGGGACGCCTTGTTTGCATGTCACTGACTGACACTCATTGGCTTTGGTTTGAGGGCTTGGTCCAAAATGGCACCCTATTCCCTAAATAATGCACTGGCCCTGGTCAAAAGTAGTGCACTATATAGGCAATATGGTGGCATTTCAGACGCAGTCCAGTTCACATGTGGTGGTGCTGCTGTCTATGTACTGATGCATGGTGAAAGGTCTCGTCTTGCATGTTTCACTTACTCACCAGCTCCCGACGGGGACTGAAGGAAATGGTTGGTTGCTCACAAGCTTTTTCTTTTTTTTTTTTCACAAGACTATAGTTGGTAGTTACTGCATATACAGGAAGTTGGGCTGCTTTATTGCACACAAAAAATATTATCGGCGTATTTTGTTTTGGGAAGTCACATTTTGAAAAGGTTAATGAAAATGGTTTGCTATATTTGCTCTCTGCTTTAACTTCCCCAGCCAATACCCCGCCCCTCTCGCCTCTCCCTGCTGTCATCATTTCTCCTGTTCTCCCATTGCTTCACTTCACCCCTGCCCCCACCTCTTTTTACACGCGTTGCTTTTCAGGCTGTCAATGTTGCACACTTTGCCCATGATACCATGTGAGTGAGGAGGTAGTTCCTGGGTTCAGTAGTCATATATTGACATACTTTGGCTATCCCTAAACCATTAGGCCCAGCTACAATTGTCAATTTAGCGTTCAAACAGCCCCTATGCCAGAATTGTATGAAAAAGTGCCAAAATAATGGAAATGCTTGAGTAAATGAGGGTTGCAAAGTATATTAAAGCAGGTGCTTACACACAGGTGTGGTTCCTGAGTTAATTAAACAATTAACATCCCATCATGCTTAGGCCATGTTTAAATATGCTGGGTTGGCCATTATTTTGGCTACCGTGGCTATGCCCCCATAAGACACTGCCCCCCACAGGGCACGAGTGGTCACTGAATGGTTTGATGAGCATGAAAATGTCAACCATATGCCATGGCAGTCTGTCACCAGATCTCAACCCTGTTGAACACACATGGGCGATTTTTGGAGCAGCGCCTGAGATTTTCCACTGCCATCACCGAAAATGTAATTTCTCGTGGAAGAATGGCGTTGCATTCCTCCAATAGCGTTCCAGACACTTGTAGAATCTATGCCAAGGTGCATTGAAGCTGTTCTGGCTCGTGGTGGCCCAACACCCTATTAAGACATTGGCATTTCCTTTATTTTGGCAGTTACCCATACACTATAATAGTTGTAAGTTGCCTGTGATGATACATAATACATCACTTGTCAAGCCACAAACAGGCAAATTACAATATCTCGACGCTACATATTTACTGCGTGTGTAGAACACCAGAACACTACATCACTCGGTCTTAAACTCCTCCCACTAACGTCTCCTTGGTAGACTACAATACCCACACTGCACTGCTCCCTCTCACTTGTCTGTCTTTCTGTCTTTCTAACGCACGCTTCCCACCGGGTGTGATCTCCACTTTTTCCTCGCAGGGCTCAACGTGCTCCCCCAGCCACACTACCGCCGCGACCACCACCCCAACCCCCACTGTGACCTCTTGACCCCACCCAGGCTGACCTGTGCTGACCTGCCCCCCCGGAGCCCTCGCCTGCAGGCCAGCCCCCAGCTCCGTAGACTGGAACGGCACCAGCAACAACTACTAGAACTGCAGCAACGCAGAGAACAGCAGGGAAAACCCAAAGAAGAAAAGGACGAAGAGGCGAGGAGGAAGAGAGAGCAGGAGATGAAGAAGAAAAAGGAGGCGGAGCAGCAGCAGGAGGAGGAGAAGCTGAGGAGGGAGGAGCTGAAGCAGAGGCAGCAGATCATGCAGTGGCAGCAGGAGCTGGAGGAGCAGGCACAGCAGACGTCACCGCAACAACAGCCCCAAAAAGGGCAGGCAACAGTGCTGCTTTCGCCTTCCTCTGGTCTCCATACCATTTATGAAGCCCTGGAGAGTGATGAAGAGGGGAAGGAAATGGAGGTTAATGTCCAGCTCGAACAACGCGAAGAAGCCCCGCTGGAGAAAGAGGTTGACGGTAACAGTGACCGTCGAGAGGTATTGGATGAGGACGGAGCTGATAGCAACTCCACCTCCACTCTCAGTCCCTCTCCAGACTCCGCCGAGCAGGAAGAGTCCCGGGACGTCTCCCCAGAATGCCCCCCTCCCCTGGACTTGGACTGGGGGAAGAAAGTTGACATTGTCCAGCAGCTGATCAACCAGACCTTGCTGCTGACGGGCGACGGCTGCTCCTCCCTGCTCCTGCTGCCCGGAGGCACCTTGAGCCCCCTGGAGGCCAGCCTGTGGCCCAACCTGCTGCCCCCCCTCACCCCTCCCTCAGCCACGGTCACGTCGGTCAGCAGCTTCTCCCCGGAGGCCCCCGGCCAGTCCCCCCAGGGTGAGTGGACAGTGGTGGAGCTGGAGACACACCACTGAGGGATGTAGAGACGTGTGTGTGTGTGCGCACAGTGAAGACTCACCACTAATGGTCGCACACACTGCTCCACAATATTATTCAAGGTCTGTCAGTCACATCACTGCTGTACACAACGCTACTTTTACTTTACTTGCCATTCAACACCACTGCAAATACAACACTACTGTTTGATACACTGAACTTATACCACTGTATTTTCAAACATGATACCTTTTGAATGGGTGGCAAAGGACACTGACACCACGGTCATATCAATCACAGACTGACTCACACTGGAATTTTACACCTCTCTCTCATGCCAAAACTATGTTAGGTTACACACCAGCAGTCCCAGAGGGCTACTACCTTGATTAGACTGGTTGACTGAAGCTTCTGGGCCAGCTATTTGGGTAGAATAGTGACAACTTGTTAGCCATTGAAGCTAAAACTACTGTATTTTAACATTTATTTACCTAGGCAAGTCAGTTAAGAACTAATTCTTATTTACAATGACGGCCTAGGAACAGGGGGTTAACTGCCTTGTTCAGGGGCAGAAAGACAGATTTTTACCTTGTCAGCTCAGGGATTCGATCTTGCAACCTTTCGGTTACTAGTCCAACGCTCTAACCACTAGCCTCACACACACACAATATGTTTTGATGGGGGGTCCTAGGTGGTTCAGTTAACACTGAAGATGTTGCACTACTGACTTGGTTTATGATTTATTGGTCTGAATTACTGATGAAAAACTGCACTTGACTAGACCAGTATCCTATAATGATCACCCTGAACCTGTCACTCACTCAATGCCTGCTTAGCTTTGTGCTTCAAAAACGGTTTGATTTACTCGAGAGCAGCAAGTCATAGAAATAGAATCCCTAGAACAGTCACAGGATCCCCATTCCAATTGCTGAGGGCCTTTATCCTTTCTAGGGATTCTATTTCTATGGGCCAAGTTCCTGTTTTTCTGACATCAAACCAGAGGCCTTCGAACCAGCTGAGGTAAAACACTGGTTGGCCGTATCTGTTAGAATACGGTTATTTATCATCTCTATGATGAATGCCACCATTTCAGGGTGGTATTTCACTAAGCAGGATCTATTTTGTGATCCAGCTTAGTGAAATACACCTGGGTGCTAATGAAATGGTTTGTTTCTGTTGCATGCTACTGCTGACTCCGATGAAGGCCGCCGGAAATATCGGTTTATTTTTAGTATTTTTTTCGGAAGCACTCACGTTTTTGTTCTGAAGACTTGGCCCCATATCCTGGGTGGTTTTCCTCATGTTTGGTCTTGTTTCTGTGGTTACGGATGATGTCATAATGGGGGTGGGAGTGGTCATGACATTGATATGAGGTAATGGAGAAATGAATAGGTAATTGAAGAGGGTCAGAGTGTAAGAAAACACAGACTATTGAGTAGATTACTCTGGGGATATAACCGGTTCTTCTGTGAGGCTGCTGGGTACTAGCCTGGTACCAGATCTGTTTGTGCTGACCATCTGCCCAACTCCTATGGTTGTTTGGTGTGATGAAGACCATAGGCGTTGGGCAGATGGTCAGCACCAACAGATTGCCAAGATGACACAAACTGATTTGGGACCAGTCATGGGTTTTTGCAGGTTAATATTGGGGTTAGTCATGAACTATATTTGAAGGATGGTGGTACAGAGTTAACCTTGTGGATGTGTATATGTGTGTGTCTGGGTGGAAAGGTACTGCATGTGAAGAAAACAATTTGCATTACCTCAGTGGATTGTGAATATAGTAAATGAGTATGTCCATTAAGCCTATACTATGGATTTATAGAGCGTTTGAAAATTGATTTATTGCTCCATGTACCTTCAGTTTGAAACCTGATCTGACATGAGTCAAACACTGTCTTTACTATTAGGGTACTTGTGTTCAAATGGGAACTTGCATTAAGCCTCACTGAAGTTGATTTTCCAACAGGAGTGTCATCTATTTAGCAGAAACATGGATTTTGTAATTGTGGTTGAACTTTGAGCCCTAAGGACAGTCCACTGTGTGGGGCAACGATCCTGGATGGACAGAAACGGGTGGTTGTCCCAACAGGGGTTGGAAGAGCTGTGAACGCTGAGACACTCCTTCATATACCATAGGGATGGACTCGACTGTTGATACAACCACTCTGCTGTGAGGCCAGAGCTAGTAGATACTATAGGTATCTGGAAATCAAACCCTTTTCCACCACAGGCACAGCAAGCAAGGGCCCTTTTTTTTATAGAAATGGTAGCTAGATTCTCCAGTGTCTTTTTCAAGCCGTTTTCCATGTGTAGCCAAGTGGCTGCCATTTTCTAAGGCATTTTGGTACATTCCGATTTGAGGGCTCTGCCACTTCTACTCCAAAATCCCAAAGCGACTCGCACAAGGCATCGGTCAAAGCTGGACTTTATCTCGTGTGTTTTTAAATGTTTCCTCACTGTAGTGTTTTGTATATTGTTAGTGTATAGTATTACCGAAAGGGGAGACTCGGACCATTTATTGCAATGACGTGAACCCACTGGATTTTTATTTTGTAGAGAATATTTTAAAGTACGGTAGATGAAGAGGTGACATTATTTATAGATTAAAGCAGATCCTGTTTTAGAGAATGAAGGTTAATTGTTGTAGATGTAATGGTTTATTTAAATTCCAAGATGTGACCTTTGAACTTCTGTCGGCACTACACTTGTAGACCTTTTTTTCTTTTGTTTGTATGATGTTTTGCCTGCATTTCTTAAAGATCTTTTCGATAGTTATCAGGGGATATGAAGTGACTAGACCGTGTTCAGTGCCCGTGCTTCCATGAACACGCTTTGGTACATTTTTATATTTTATGTAACTGATCAAACCATCTACAAACATTCACGTCTAGCTGGTGTAGAAATTACACTGTAGTAAGTTACAATATCATGCAAGTTACAGAACTATCACACCCAATTGACATGTCTGGGAATCACTAGTACTGAAAGATGTGGAGACTTCCCCTCTTTTTGTAAAGTTCTGTAATTTTATTTTAAAATGAAGGGAAAACCCCGTCTAATGTCTATTTTTGTTGAAATTAGGTTGGCATTTTGACATTGGAGTTCAAATTACGGCAGCTTGTTTAAATATGTAATAATTCCTTGAGGTTCTGTGACTTTGTGAAGGACTAATGTGTTTGTCAATGTTTCAATGCATTTTATTTAGAGAAAATAAAATGATTTTCTTTTGCCATTGTTGTTCTTTCATTATTAACACTTCCAACTCATTACCTATTTAAAATGGTGGCCTGCGGCCCTCCCAGGGTAAGTGTTGGCCATAGCAAGTAGAGAGAAGTCAGCTCTCATTTCCAAATACCACCTTGGGGCTAGATTCAATCCGCAGAAGATCTGTGGAGACTGCATTTCATGGTCAGTGCTGCATATGTCCACTTAATCGGAACAGATTGAATTCTACTTACGGTCTGTTACATTGCTTAGATTTACAGTCAATAAATGGCAAGAGGGGGATAATGCTTTTTAAAAATATGTTAACTGACTTGCCTAGTTAAAAGGTTCTAATGTACAATGACACATTCTAATGTACAATGACTGCATACCCCGGCCAAAACCAGACTACGCTGGGCAAATTGTGCGACGCCCTATGGGACTCCCAATCATAGCTGGATGTGATAGTCTGGATTCGAACCAGGGACTGTAGTGACGCCTCTAGCACTGAAATGCAGTGCCTTAGACCGCTGCGCCACTCGGGAGCCCAGAATGTTTTTGGTCTTTCTTAGTCTTGCTTGCCAGACAGGGCAATGTCACCAATCACTACCCTGGGACATTGGGATCTTTTTTTAGACCAGAGGAAAATGTGCCTCCTACTGGCCCTCCAACACCACTTCGAGCAGCATCTGATCTCCCATCAGGACCAACCCCGCTTACCTTCAGAAGCAAGCCAGCAGTGGGATGCAGGGTGGGATGCTGAAATGGCATGTGACTCTCGCCAAGAAGAGACCCAGTGAATGCCACCTCTGTCAAAAAACGCTACAACACCACCTGTAAATTGAAGGCCCATGTCAGACTCTGTCACGTGTAGAAACCCTGCACCTGCCCCTTTTGTGGAAAGACCTTCAAACACAAAGGACATCTGTCCAGACATATGAGGATTCACACAGGAGAGAAACCCTTTGGCTGTGGTGACTGTGGGAAAAGCTTCAATCGGAAAGGGAACCTGAACTTGCACATACTGACTCACACAGGAGTGAACGTCCAAAAAGAAAAACAAACAGAATGAAAACGCAAAGAGGAAACAAATTAGGACAAGAGTTCAGGACAACACTTTGGAAAAGCAAAGCAACTCTGGATCATTCATTCTCTGGGTTTCAGATAAATAGATGTCATGAATTTACTTTTGTAAAACGTTCTATGGGTATCTGCTAGCATGCTAGTAACGCTTCAGTGATACACATCAAGTTTGATTTGATCTAACAGTACAGAGTAGTTAAACTCACAGGTCTGATGTTTTCACATCATTATAAACTGGAATTCCTGCTAGTTTGTTTTGGAATGTTTCCAGAATAGTCTGACTTATGTTATTGATACATAAAAATATATATTCTCCAATGAAATGTGTCCTTGCATTTGTCCACTAATATTTGTTATATGTTTTGTCTTAATGTTGCTCATTTATGATACTGATGTAATCTTGTATATTACATTTTTAAATACTGTTAATACAATGTATTTGGTAGGCAACTACAGACTGATCTATATGGTCCATTTGGTGTGTCCCTTTTATATACAGACCAAAATCCCACTAATTTACCATGCCTGCCTCTTTTTGCCTGCTTTGTCATATATCTGAAAGGGGTAGGTGGTAAAAAAAACAAGGACAAATAAAACCCACATAAAGACCTAGAGCTCTATTAAATCCGTATGACGGGAATTCAGCGTTACAGCGTGATTGAACTTTAAAGGCAATGTTCCTGCGTTAGCAGAGACTCCATTCATGGTAAACGCTGCTTAAGTGGGATCAATCAGAAACGACCTTCAAATGTATACTTTGGGATTGTGGCCTTCATCTACTTCCCCATTGTCAGATGAACTAGTGGATACCATTTTATGTCTCTGTTAGAGGTAGTTAGAGAGAGTTTCGCGAACCAATGCTAACTAGCGTTAGCGCAATGACTGCAAGTCTATGGGTATCTGCTAGCATGCTAGTAACGCTTCAGTGATACACAGCACCTCCATGTGGATGGAGTTTTACTTCAAGCTCCAGAAATAGAGGGGGGAAACAGTTTTAATTAGTAATAGGATGATCCTTTTTTGCATGAACTGAATTGAAAGACACTACATTTTAACACAGGCGACTCTTGACAACTGCAACGGCTTGGGACTGATGTGAAAACATGCATTTAAAAAGAGAATGCGCTTATCGGAAGCAATTACAAAGAATGTCACTGAAATGGGACTGGACAAACACTGTTGTGCACTTAAAACAGAGTTTTCACTCATCAGGAATCGACTTTAAATCATTACTTCCATAAAGACTCAAACAATATCCTGAATGAGCAGCATTAGGTCAAAATTTATGACAAAAAGACAGATGGAAGGAGATATTTTCTGGAAAGTGTAAACATTTTTAATGTATCAATAACATCAGCCAGACCATTCTCTCATCACCCTGAGAGACATTCAAAAAACAAACGACCAGATATTCCTGTTGGTAATAATGTGAAAACATCAACAGACTTTCAACAGCAGACCGGTGAGATTCACATAATACCGCATACTACTGTTTGATCATTACCTCACCCTTCAAATAAAATGAAACTTTATTTACAAAGAATATTCTGTAAAAGTAAATTCATCACACATCCATTTATCTTAAGAGCACAGCATGAATGGTCCAGAGGTGGTTTACTAAGACTGTTGTCCTCATCCTGCTTTTTTATTCCCATCTGTTGATAGAATATATTTATCCTATTTCACTTTCTTTCAGTTTTCATCCTGTTTTCTATCTTTCTTCCTTTGTGGACCTTATCCACATGTTTCACTAGATAAGCCTTATGAGCTAATCTTTTACCACAGACTAAGCAGCCATGTTGTTTCTCTCCTGTGTGAGTCCGTATGTGCACCTTCAGCTGCCCCCTCCGATTAAAGCTTTTCCCACAGTCACCACAGCTAAATAGTTTCTCTCCTGTGTGAATCATCATGTGCCTGAAAATATTTCCTTTGAGTTTGAAGGTCTTGCCACAAAAGGGGCAGGTGCAGAGTTTCTCCATGTGACGGATTTGGACATGGGCCTTCTATTTACAGGTGGAGTTGTTGCTTTTTTTGCAGACGCTGGATCTCTTCTTGGCGAGAGTCACATGCCCCTGCAGGTCAGCTTTCAGAGCAAACGTTTCACCACAGTCAGGGCAGCCACCCTTTTTTTCGAGACGTGGTGCTGGGTTTGGAACGGTGTTCCCCGATTGATGGGTTGGTGGGTCCTACTGGGTCGCTGCTTACAGCTGAGCTGTGGCTGGAGGCATTGTTTTGTTTATCTGGAGGGTCACAGGAAGTGTCTAGATTCTTCAGACAGGTCACAGTACCTCCTGATCACATTCGCTTTTCACACAGGGAGTAGTGAATATAGAGTCCTTGAAGCTGCTCTTCCTCCTGACTGGTCTTGACTTCCTCCTCTTCCTCTTTAATCTGTGTGGGCTCTGGGTCCTCCTGCCCCAGACAGGGGCTCCACTTCTGCTCACAGTGCTGCTGCTCAGCAGGAACCTCTTTTTCAGAGACAGTGAGAGAGAGCTGCAGGGAGTTTGGAGGGAAGGTGCAGTCTTTAAACATCAGTGTCAATAAAAACTGAAGGCAGTGAATTGAAGAAGTAAGCTGAAATTGTAATAAAATAATGTTGAACTAGAATCTAAAAACTATTTTCAAATACTTATCAATAAACTAAACATAAAAAGCTATTTGTTTTCAAAAAATTTCCATCATGAATTATACATTCAAATCACTTCCTGTTTTTTGTGACAGGCAAGGTTTTTATTCATTCACGGTAAAAAATGTAAAACAACTTCTTAAAATTATTTAGATTATGATCACTGTTAGCCTAAACTGTTTCTTAATTGAGTAGAACTGTATATAACTGTATATACAGTACCAGTCAAAGGTTTGGACACACCTACTAATTTGTACTATTTTCTACATTGTAGAATAATAGTGAAGACATCAAAACTATGAAATAACACATATGGAATCATGTAGTAACCAAAAGTGTTAAACAAATCTAAATATATTTTAGATTCTTCAAAGTAGCTACCCTTTGCCTTGATGACAGCTTTGCACACTCTTGGCATTCTCTCAACCAGCTTCACCTGGAATCGTTTTCAAACAGTCTTGAAGGAGGGGGGGTGGGGGCTAAGTAGACCAGAGCCAGCCATTACTGCATTGGTGCCTACGGGAGAGCCAAAGGATTTGTCCGTATATTACAGATTTCCCCCCACACACAGTCATGGTAGTACATTTTGGCCTAATTTTATGACAAACCAAATGTGTTCTGCGCATTATGAGCCCAAACCTTTCAGTTAGTAGATTAGAAGAAACGTCACTGTTTGAGGTCTGTGCAATTTCTCAAAGTGACCTGAAGCAGTCTAGGACAGCTCACATGAGAAAGCATGCTAATGCGAGAGGGGGATAGCCCACTTACACAGACCAGAGCGTTTACCTTTTTTTTTTTTTATGTGAAAACGTGGCAAAGCATCATCTAAATTCCTTCAGTATTTCTGGCTTCCACCATTTTAAAGTAGTTGGGATTCCTATGGGTTGGGAGGGATCTGCCAATGATCAGAGCATTGTCTTCTTCAAATTGGGTGCTATGGTTTGTTAATGGCTTTAAGCTATATCAAAGCAATCTAGTGGCCACAAATGAATGACATATCATTTGGTTCAGGACTCCAACACTGCAGGTGGCGGTTAATCATAAATATTAGCTTCAGATTTTTTTCAAACACAAAAGAAAAGCCCAATTGACTACATGAAAATGTAGATAGCGTGAGCAGCACCATTGAGGCTGTCACAGACACCATAATGGCACAAATACAACGTTTAGACGTCTTTCCATCTCTATATTTAGGTACAAACCTATTCTACTTAGTTTTATATCCGGTGTAATCCGCAGGTGTCTCCGTAGCCGATCATTCTCCTCTTGATACTACACTACTGTTTTCTCAACTGCCCCGAAAACCTCAACAGCAGCCGCCGTTAAACGCTCATTTAAGAACACATGCAGCAACTGCAGTTTAGACGTGTTTAGTTGTAGTTTAGTCAACTGAGAGTTGGATATTCAGCTAGCACACTAGCTTCGTAAATGAGGAAAGAATGGTGGTAAATTAACAAACCAGAAAATCAAGTTTGTCTTCTATTTGTATCAGTGAGGGCAAGCCCATTTTCAGTCAACTGAAATGCCCAAATCTGTGGAATTCTAAATTGGTGACACGCCCCCTTTTGGGGGGTAGAGTATAGTCATACAGATTATAGTTTTTTTGAGAAAGATAATACAAAAAAATGTTAGAGTGGGGTGAGCTCGCGAAGAACTTATTTGGGGGAAAAAAGGGTACCCCAGAAATTCTTGTGGAAAAATGGGGTCGCTGCTGAAAAAGTTTGAATAACACTGGTTTAGACTGAGGGGTTGCCTCCCACAGTTTACCATGAGGGGATTCGGTTAAGATGGCCAGGGTTGCATTGGCTATGGCCCGTCACATGATAGGGGTGCCCTGCAAAAATGTCTCTGTACCCGTGGCTAAATAGAATTGCATGATTTTTTAAAATAACAACATTTTCTCTCCAACCCATGGCAAAATGTGTAGAACTGCAGAACATTTGCTTTCAAACTGCACCTTTTTCTCTATGCCCAAATTGTGTAGACTTGCAGGAAATTAACTTTAAAAGTGAGATTTTTCTCTCTGCTGTCAAGAGGGGAGGCCACTAAACATTTGTGCCCGCTTGGTGGGGGGGCCCTCCAACCAAATCTAGCTTCCTCTCTCTTTCTCTCTAGTCTTGAGGCTGGATTATGAGACAGTACAAGTTTACTCGTACTTTAAGACACACTATACTTGAGTCGCAACCATGACTAGTTGTGTTACTTAGGCCTATATCATAGCAATGAATACCATGGCATCCAGACACTTACCATTATAACCAGCCATGTAACAAAATTGTGACATTTTAGGCCATAATGATGAGGTTTTTCATTATTGCATTATCGTGTCATATTGTAAAATCAGCTATACCACATTTAGGTGTTTGGTTTGCATTAACAGTAGAGGCTAAATAATCTATCTTTTTACTCTTAACAATTGCCATTACTTCACATTGTGGTTTAGGATAGATTCTTATACACCCACAAACTATAAGGCTACACCTGAATGCTTAAGGTAATGTCTCCATCAACACATATAATCTACCAATATAGCTACTACCCATCCCATCCCATAATAGAATTAGGTATTGGGAAGGTGCAGGCTCATTTGTTTTGCCCCCGCTAGATATGGCTATATCGGTCCGCTACATTCTAAAAGGAAAAGGTTTCGGCAGTATCCTTTGAAGGGGTTCTTCAAATTGAAACGGTGGGGGAACCCCTATAAGTTCTTTGAAGAATCCTTTTTAAATGGACCTCTAATAACCTTTTGAAGAATCGTTTGGGGTACATTTTTGAACTACTCGCCCCCTTCCCGTTATTCTTATTCTTATTAATAATAATACGCTTAACAATGACAACAATAACACAATTTTTATGTTCTCAGTGTTTATTGTGATTTCAGTGGCAAAGCAGAATAAAAAAAATCGAAATATGAGGTAAACTCCCAGCAGAACCCCAAGTCCAATGGGTATATCCTCTGGCCTGTTGATGTTAATGTGTTGATGTCCTCCGTATCCATAGCCAGAATGATTTTACAGTGCATGGTGCTCAAACAGGTTTCCTGTTATATTCATCAAAGGTGTAGGGAGGGTGAAAAAGAGTAATTATACAGATGATGAACAAAACATGCACACGACAGTATTCATACCTGTTTTAGTGGTGAATGTGAATGAAAAAAAGGGTTTTGTTAATGGCTTCCATTCATATACCTTGTCCATAATGTAGAGGGCTATGGTATATTTGTCGACGAGGTAAGGAAGGAAGATGGTAAATGGGATCTGCATAAAATTCCAATACCAATTGACATACCTTTGTTGATCCATATCCATTGAATTGTGTCCATTTTCTGTTTTTAGAAAGATTTGCACAAATATGAAAAGATAGATGTTATCATCAAAAAACAATAACAATTTAGATCATGCAACACTCTAAAAATGAGGGGTTCAACAAGGGTTCTTCTAAGATCCTCAAAGTTATTCGAAGAACCTTAGGGTTCTTGGCACTGAAAATGTCTCTCAAAGGTTCTTCCAAGAACCCCATATGAGGCGGGGGTCCTTCAGCACCCTCAGCCCCCCTACTGCCCGTGGCTATGCGCATGTCCTGGATTGTGTGGGACAGCCCTGCATTTTGGCCCTTTGTATCCACGTCGTGCAGCCAAACAATCATGTCCAGAATTTTATCAACAAATTCAAACACCAGTCATTTCCAAAAAAGGATGATTTGTCCCGTGTTTCAGTCAGTCATTCCAGCCTGTCTTTTTGCAGCATAGAGGAATAGGCGAAGCGATTTCTCTCTCGCTTGCCTTCCCGCCTTTGGGACAGCGACACCCATTGTTAGGGCGGAAACATGAGCATCTCGTCATTATATACAGATCTCTATTTGCAAAGCATGCCATTCCATGAGCGTAGCATTTGTTTTTCAACTCGATTCAATGGGCAACAATCAGTCCCCCATGACAACAAAATCATAAACAACAGAGAAGGGCTGGCTAATAAGTCCTTCGATTTGGGGTCATGCTCAGGTAAAACAATTTGTCTAATCTATCCTTCGATATTTCCAAGTCCTATTCTTGAAGATCAAGGGATATAACATTTATTGGAATGACTGGAATTCTGATACTTTGGTTTTTAACGTACAGATATAATTTAATCGTATTATTATATGTAGTAGAAAGTGATGGGTTAGAAGAAGCCTACATAACCAACCCATAAAATAACGCACGCTTCCCACCGGGTGTGATCTCCACTTTTTCCTCGCAGGGCTCAACGTGCTCCCCCAGCCACACTACCGCCGCGACCACCACCCCAACCCCCACTGTGACCTCTTGACCCCACCCAGGCTGACCTGTGCTGACCTGCCCCCCCGGAGCCCTCGCCTGCAGGCCAGCCCCCAGCTCCGTAGACTGGAACGGCACCAGCAACAACTACTAGAACTGCAGCAACGCAGAGAACAGCAGGGAAAACCCAAAGAAGAAAAGGACGAAGAGGCGAGGAGGAAGAGAGAGCAGGAGATGAAGAAGAAAAAGGAGGCGGAGCAGCAGCAGGAGGAGGAGAAGCTGAGGAGGGAGGAGCTGAAGCAGAGGCAGCAGATCATGCAGTGGCAGCAGGAGCTGGAGGAGCAGGCACAGCAGACGTCACCGCAACAACAGCCCCAAAAAGGGCAGGCAACAGTGCTGCTTTCGCCTTCCTCTGGTCTCCATACCATTTATGAAGCCCTGGAGAGTGATGAAGAGGGGAAGGAAATGGAGGTTAATGTCCAGCTCGAACAACGCGAAGAAGCCCCGCTGGAGAAAGAGGTTGACGGTAACAGTGACCGTCGAGAGGTATTGGATGAGGACGGAGCTGATAGCAACTCCACCTCCACTCTCAGTCCCTCTCCAGACTCCGCCGAGCAGGAAGAGTCCCGGGACGTCTCCCCAGAATGCCCCCCTCCCCTGGACTTGGACTGGGGGAAGAAAGTTGACATTGTCCAGCAGCTGATCAACCAGACCTTGCTGCTGACGGGCGACGGCTGCTCCTCCCTGCTCCTGCTGCCCGGAGGCACCTTGAGCCCCCTGGAGGCCAGCCTGTGGCCCAACCTGCTGCCCCCCCTCACCCCTCCCTCAGCCACGGTCACGTCGGTCAGCAGCTTCTCCCCGGAGGCCCCCGGCCAGTCCCCCCAGGGTGAGTGGACAGTGGTGGAGCTGGAGACACACCACTGAGGGATGTAGAGACGTGTGTGTGTGTGCGCACAGTGAAGACTCACCACTAATGGTCGCACACACTGCTCCACAATATTATTCAAGGTCTGTCAGTCACATCACTGCTGTACACAACGCTACTTTTACTTTACTTGCCATTCAACACCACTGCAAATACAACACTACTGTTTGATACACTGAACTTATACCACTGTATTTTCAAACATGATACCTTTTGAATGGGTGGCAAAGGACACTGACACCACGGTCATATCAATCACAGACTGACTCACACTGGAATTTTACACCTCTCTCTCATGCCAAAACTATGTTAGGTTACACACCAGCAGTCCCAGAGGGCTACTACCTTGATTAGACTGGTTGACTGAAGCTTCTGGGCCAGCTATTTGGGTAGAATAGTGACAACTTGTTAGCCATTGAAGCTAAAACTACTGTATTTTAACATTTATTTACCTAGGCAAGTCAGTTAAGAACTAATTCTTATTTACAATGACGGCCTAGGAACAGGGGGTTAACTGCCTTGTTCAGGGGCAGAAAGACAGATTTTTACCTTGTCAGCTCAGGGATTCGATCTTGCAACCTTTCGGTTACTAGTCCAACGCTCTAACCACTAGCCTCACACACACACAATATGTTTTGATGGGGGGTCCTAGGTGGTTCAGTTAACACTGAAGATGTTGCACTACTGACTTGGTTTATGATTTATTGGTCTGAATTACTGATGAAAAACTGCACTTGACTAGACCAGTATCCTATAATGATCACCCTGAACCTGTCACTCACTCAATGCCTGCTTAGCTTTGTGCTTCAAAAACGGTTTGATTTACTCGAGAGCAGCAAGTCATAGAAATAGAATCCCTAGAACAGTCACAGGATCCCCATTCCAATTGCTGAGGGCCTTTATCCTTTCTAGGGATTCTATTTCTATGGGCCAAGTTCCTGTTTTTCTGACATCAAACCAGAGGCCTTCGAACCAGCTGAGGTAAAACACTGGTTGGCCGTATCTGTTAGAATACGGTTATTTATCATCTCTATGATGAATGCCACCATTTCAGGGTGGTATTTCACTAAGCAGGATCTATTTTGTGATCCAGCTTAGTGAAATACACCTGGGTGCTAATGAAATGGTTTGTTTCTGTTGCATGCTACTGCTGACTCCGATGAAGGCCGCCGGAAATATCGGTTTATTTTTAGTATTTTTTTCGGAAGCACTCACGTTTTTGTTCTGAAGACTTGGCCCCATATCCTGGGTGGTTTTCCTCATGTTTGGTCTTGTTTCTGTGGTTACGGATGATGTCATAATGGGGGTGGGAGTGGTCATGACATTGATATGAGGTAATGGAGAAATGAATAGGTAATTGAAGAGGGTCAGAGTGTAAGAAAACACAGACTATTGAGTAGATTACTCTGGGGATATAACCGGTTCTTCTGTGAGGCTGCTGGGTACTAGCCTGGTACCAGATCTGTTTGTGCTGACCATCTGCCCAACTCCTATGGTTGTTTGGTGTGATGAAGACCATAGGCGTTGGGCAGATGGTCAGCACCAACAGATTGCCAAGATGACACAAACTGATTTGGGACCAGTCATGGGTTTTTGCAGGTTAATATTGGGGTTAGTCATGAACTATATTTGAAGGATGGTGGTACAGAGTTAACCTTGTGGATGTGTATATGTGTGTGTCTGGGTGGAAAGGTACTGCATGTGAAGAAAACAATTTGCATTACCTCAGTGGATTGTGAATATAGTAAATGAGTATGTCCATTAAGCCTATACTATGGATTTATAGAGCGTTTGAAAATTGATTTATTGCTCCATGTACCTTCAGTTTGAAACCTGATCTGACATGAGTCAAACACTGTCTTTACTATTAGGGTACTTGTGTTCAAATGGGAACTTGCATTAAGCCTCACTGAAGTTGATTTTCCAACAGGAGTGTCATCTATTTAGCAGAAACATGGATTTTGTAATTGTGGTTGAACTTTGAGCCCTAAGGACAGTCCACTGTGTGGGGCAACGATCCTGGATGGACAGAAACGGGTGGTTGTCCCAACAGGGGTTGGAAGAGCTGTGAACGCTGAGACACTCCTTCATATACCATAGGGATGGACTCGACTGTTGATACAACCACTCTGCTGTGAGGCCAGAGCTAGTAGATACTATAGGTATCTGGAAATCAAACCCTTTTCCACCACAGGCACAGCAAGCAAGGGCCCTTTTTTTTATAGAAATGGTAGCTAGATTCTCCAGTGTCTTTTTCAAGCCGTTTTCCATGTGTAGCCAAGTGGCTGCCATTTTCTAAGGCATTTTGGTACATTCCGATTTGAGGGCTCTGCCACTTCTACTCCAAAATCCCAAAGCGACTCGCACAAGGCATCGGTCAAAGCTGGACTTTATCTCGTGTGTTTTTAAATGTTTCCTCACTGTAGTGTTTTGTATATTGTTAGTGTATAGTATTACCGAAAGGGGAGACTCGGACCATTTATTGCAATGACGTGAACCCACTGGATTTTTATTTTGTAGAGAATATTTTAAAGTACGGTAGATGAAGAGGTGACATTATTTATAGATTAAAGCAGATCCTGTTTTAGAGAATGAAGGTTAATTGTTGTAGATGTAATGGTTTATTTAAATTCCAAGATGTGACCTTTGAACTTCTGTCGGCACTACACTTGTAGACCTTTTTTTCTTTTGTTTGTATGATGTTTTGCCTGCATTTCTTAAAGATCTTTTCGATAGTTATCAGGGGATATGAAGTGACTAGACCGTGTTCAGTGCCCGTGCTTCCATGAACACGCTTTGGTACATTTTTATATTTTATGTAACTGATCAAACCATCTACAAACATTCACGTCTAGCTGGTGTAGAAATTACACTGTAGTAAGTTACAATATCATGCAAGTTACAGAACTATCACACCCAATTGACATGTCTGGGAATCACTAGTACTGAAAGATGTGGAGACTTCCCCTCTTTTTGTAAAGTTCTGTAATTTTATTTTAAAATGAAGGGAAAACCCCGTCTAATGTCTATTTTTGTTGAAATTAGGTTGGCATTTTGACATTGGAGTTCAAATTACGGCAGCTTGTTTAAATATGTAATAATTCCTTGAGGTTCTGTGACTTTGTGAAGGACTAATGTGTTTGTCAATGTTTCAATGCATTTTATTTAGAGAAAATAAAATGATTTTCTTTTGCCATTGTTGTTCTTTCATTATTAACACTTCCAACTCATTACCTATTTAAAATGGTGGCCTGCGGCCCTCCCAGGGTAAGTGTTGGCCATAGCAAGTAGAGAGAAGTCAGCTCTCATTTCCAAATACCACCTTGGGGCTAGATTCAATCCGCAGAAGATCTGTGGAGACTGCATTTCATGGTCAGTGCTGCATATGTCCACTTAATCGGAACAGATTGAATTCTACTTACGGTCTGTTACATTGCTTAGATTTACAGTCAATAAATGGCAAGAGGGGGATAATGCTTTTTAAAAATATGTTAACTGACTTGCCTAGTTAAAAGGTTCTAATGTACAATGACACATTCTAATGTACAATGACTGCATACCCCGGCCAAAACCAGACTACGCTGGGCAAATTGTGCGACGCCCTATGGGACTCCCAATCATAGCTGGATGTGATAGTCTGGATTCGAACCAGGGACTGTAGTGACGCCTCTAGCACTGAAATGCAGTGCCTTAGACCGCTGCGCCACTCGGGAGCCCAGAATGTTTTTGGTCTTTCTTAGTCTTGCTTGCCAGACAGGGCAATGTCACCAATCACTACCCTGGGACATTGGGATCTTTTTTTAGACCAGAGGAAAATGTGCCTCCTACTGGCCCTCCAACACCACTTCGAGCAGCATCTGATCTCCCATCAGGACCAACCCCGCTTACCTTCAGAAGCAAGCCAGCAGTGGGATGCAGGGTGGGATGCTGAAATGGCATGTGACTCTCGCCAAGAAGAGACCCAGTGAATGCCACCTCTGTCAAAAAACGCTACAACACCACCTGTAAATTGAAGGCCCATGTCAGACTCTGTCACGTGTAGAAACCCTGCACCTGCCCCTTTTGTGGAAAGACCTTCAAACACAAAGGACATCTGTCCAGACATATGAGGATTCACACAGGAGAGAAACCCTTTGGCTGTGGTGACTGTGGGAAAAGCTTCAATCGGAAAGGGAACCTGAACTTGCACATACTGACTCACACAGGAGTGAACGTCCAAAAAGAAAAACAAACAGAATGAAAACGCAAAGAGGAAACAAATTAGGACAAGAGTTCAGGACAACACTTTGGAAAAGCAAAGCAACTCTGGATCATTCATTCTCTGGGTTTCAGATAAATAGATGTCATGAATTTACTTTTGTAAAACGTTCTATGGGTATCTGCTAGCATGCTAGTAACGCTTCAGTGATACACATCAAGTTTGATTTGATCTAACAGTACAGAGTAGTTAAACTCACAGGTCTGATGTTTTCACATCATTATAAACTGGAATTCCTGCTAGTTTGTTTTGGAATGTTTCCAGAATAGTCTGACTTATGTTATTGATACATAAAAATATATATTCTCCAATGAAATGTGTCCTTGCATTTGTCCACTAATATTTGTTATATGTTTTGTCTTAATGTTGCTCATTTATGATACTGATGTAATCTTGTATATTACATTTTTAAATACTGTTAATACAATGTATTTGGTAGGCAACTACAGACTGATCTATATGGTCCATTTGGTGTGTCCCTTTTATATACAGACCAAAATCCCACTAATTTACCATGCCTGCCTCTTTTTGCCTGCTTTGTCATATATCTGAAAGGGGTAGGTGGTAAAAAAAACAAGGACAAATAAAACCCACATAAAGACCTAGAGCTCTATTAAATCCGTATGACGGGAATTCAGCGTTACAGCGTGATTGAACTTTAAAGGCAATGTTCCTGCGTTAGCAGAGACTCCATTCATGGTAAACGCTGCTTAAGTGGGATCAATCAGAAACGACCTTCAAATGTATACTTTGGGATTGTGGCCTTCATCTACTTCCCCATTGTCAGATGAACTAGTGGATACCATTTTATGTCTCTGTTAGAGGTAGTTAGAGAGAGTTTCGCGAACCAATGCTAACTAGCGTTAGCGCAATGACTGCAAGTCTATGGGTATCTGCTAGCATGCTAGTAACGCTTCAGTGATACACAGCACCTCCATGTGGATGGAGTTTTACTTCAAGCTCCAGAAATAGAGGGGGGAAACAGTTTTAATTAGTAATAGGATGATCCTTTTTTGCATGAACTGAATTGAAAGACACTACATTTTAACACAGGCGACTCTTGACAACTGCAACGGCTTGGGACTGATGTGAAAACATGCATTTAAAAAGAGAATGCGCTTATCGGAAGCAATTACAAAGAATGTCACTGAAATGGGACTGGACAAACACTGTTGTGCACTTAAAACAGAGTTTTCACTCATCAGGAATCGACTTTAAATCATTACTTCCATAAAGACTCAAACAATATCCTGAATGAGCAGCATTAGGTCAAAATTTATGACAAAAAGACAGATGGAAGGAGATATTTTCTGGAAAGTGTAAACATTTTTAATGTATCAATAACATCAGCCAGACCATTCTCTCATCACCCTGAGAGACATTCAAAAAACAAACGACCAGATATTCCTGTTGGTAATAATGTGAAAACATCAACAGACTTTCAACAGCAGACCGGTGAGATTCACATAATACCGCATACTACTGTTTGATCATTACCTCACCCTTCAAATAAAATGAAACTTTATTTACAAAGAATATTCTGTAAAAGTAAATTCATCACACATCCATTTATCTTAAGAGCACAGCATGAATGGTCCAGAGGTGGTTTACTAAGACTGTTGTCCTCATCCTGCTTTTTTATTCCCATCTGTTGATAGAATATATTTATCCTATTTCACTTTCTTTCAGTTTTCATCCTGTTTTCTATCTTTCTTCCTTTGTGGACCTTATCCACATGTTTCACTAGATAAGCCTTATGAGCTAATCTTTTACCACAGACTAAGCAGCCATGTTGTTTCTCTCCTGTGTGAGTCCGTATGTGCACCTTCAGCTGCCCCCTCCGATTAAAGCTTTTCCCACAGTCACCACAGCTAAATAGTTTCTCTCCTGTGTGAATCATCATGTGCCTGAAAATATTTCCTTTGAGTTTGAAGGTCTTGCCACAAAAGGGGCAGGTGCAGAGTTTCTCCATGTGACGGATTTGGACATGGGCCTTCTATTTACAGGTGGAGTTGTTGCTTTTTTTGCAGACGCTGGATCTCTTCTTGGCGAGAGTCACATGCCCCTGCAGGTCAGCTTTCAGAGCAAACGTTTCACCACAGTCAGGGCAGCCACCCTTTTTTTCGAGACGTGGTGCTGGGTTTGGAACGGTGTTCCCCGATTGATGGGTTGGTGGGTCCTACTGGGTCGCTGCTTACAGCTGAGCTGTGGCTGGAGGCATTGTTTTGTTTATCTGGAGGGTCACAGGAAGTGTCTAGATTCTTCAGACAGGTCACAGTACCTCCTGATCACATTCGCTTTTCACACAGGGAGTAGTGAATATAGAGTCCTTGAAGCTGCTCTTCCTCCTGACTGGTCTTGACTTCCTCCTCTTCCTCTTTAATCTGTGTGGGCTCTGGGTCCTCCTGCCCCAGACAGGGGCTCCACTTCTGCTCACAGTGCTGCTGCTCAGCAGGAACCTCTTTTTCAGAGACAGTGAGAGAGAGCTGCAGGGAGTTTGGAGGGAAGGTGCAGTCTTTAAACATCAGTGTCAATAAAAACTGAAGGCAGTGAATTGAAGAAGTAAGCTGAAATTGTAATAAAATAATGTTGAACTAGAATCTAAAAACTATTTTCAAATACTTATCAATAAACTAAACATAAAAAGCTATTTGTTTTCAAAAAATTTCCATCATGAATTATACATTCAAATCACTTCCTGTTTTTTGTGACAGGCAAGGTTTTTATTCATTCACGGTAAAAAATGTAAAACAACTTCTTAAAATTATTTAGATTATGATCACTGTTAGCCTAAACTGTTTCTTAATTGAGTAGAACTGTATATAACTGTATATACAGTACCAGTCAAAGGTTTGGACACACCTACTAATTTGTACTATTTTCTACATTGTAGAATAATAGTGAAGACATCAAAACTATGAAATAACACATATGGAATCATGTAGTAACCAAAAGTGTTAAACAAATCTAAATATATTTTAGATTCTTCAAAGTAGCTACCCTTTGCCTTGATGACAGCTTTGCACACTCTTGGCATTCTCTCAACCAGCTTCACCTGGAATCGTTTTCAAACAGTCTTGAAGGAGGGGGGGTGGGGGCTAAGTAGACCAGAGCCAGCCATTACTGCATTGGTGCCTACGGGAGAGCCAAAGGATTTGTCCGTATATTACAGATTTCCCCCCACACACAGTCATGGTAGTACATTTTGGCCTAATTTTATGACAAACCAAATGTGTTCTGCGCATTATGAGCCCAAACCTTTCAGTTAGTAGATTAGAAGAAACGTCACTGTTTGAGGTCTGTGCAATTTCTCAAAGTGACCTGAAGCAGTCTAGGACAGCTCACATGAGAAAGCATGCTAATGCGAGAGGGGGATAGCCCACTTACACAGACCAGAGCGTTTACCTTTTTTTTTTTTTATGTGAAAACGTGGCAAAGCATCATCTAAATTCCTTCAGTATTTCTGGCTTCCACCATTTTAAAGTAGTTGGGATTCCTATGGGTTGGGAGGGATCTGCCAATGATCAGAGCATTGTCTTCTTCAAATTGGGTGCTATGGTTTGTTAATGGCTTTAAGCTATATCAAAGCAATCTAGTGGCCACAAATGAATGACATATCATTTGGTTCAGGACTCCAACACTGCAGGTGGCGGTTAATCATAAATATTAGCTTCAGATTTTTTTCAAACACAAAAGAAAAGCCCAATTGACTACATGAAAATGTAGATAGCGTGAGCAGCACCATTGAGGCTGTCACAGACACCATAATGGCACAAATACAACGTTTAGACGTCTTTCCATCTCTATATTTAGGTACAAACCTATTCTACTTAGTTTTATATCCGGTGTAATCCGCAGGTGTCTCCGTAGCCGATCATTCTCCTCTTGATACTACACTACTGTTTTCTCAACTGCCCCGAAAACCTCAACAGCAGCCGCCGTTAAACGCTCATTTAAGAACACATGCAGCAACTGCAGTTTAGACGTGTTTAGTTGTAGTTTAGTCAACTGAGAGTTGGATATTCAGCTAGCACACTAGCTTCGTAAATGAGGAAAGAATGGTGGTAAATTAACAAACCAGAAAATCAAGTTTGTCTTCTATTTGTATCAGTGAGGGCAAGCCCATTTTCAGTCAACTGAAATGCCCAAATCTGTGGAATTCTAAATTGGTGACACGCCCCCTTTTGGGGGGTAGAGTATAGTCATACAGATTATAGTTTTTTTGAGAAAGATAATACAAAAAAATGTTAGAGTGGGGTGAGCTCGCGAAGAACTTATTTGGGGGAAAAAAGGGTACCCCAGAAATTCTTGTGGAAAAATGGGGTCGCTGCTGAAAAAGTTTGAATAACACTGGTTTAGACTGAGGGGTTGCCTCCCACAGTTTACCATGAGGGGATTCGGTTAAGATGGCCAGGGTTGCATTGGCTATGGCCCGTCACATGATAGGGGTGCCCTGCAAAAATGTCTCTGTACCCGTGGCTAAATAGAATTGCATGATTTTTTAAAATAACAACATTTTCTCTCCAACCCATGGCAAAATGTGTAGAACTGCAGAACATTTGCTTTCAAACTGCACCTTTTTCTCTATGCCCAAATTGTGTAGACTTGCAGGAAATTAACTTTAAAAGTGAGATTTTTCTCTCTGCTGTCAAGAGGGGAGGCCACTAAACATTTGTGCCCGCTTGGTGGGGGGGCCCTCCAACCAAATCTAGCTTCCTCTCTCTTTCTCTCTAGTCTTGAGGCTGGATTATGAGACAGTACAAGTTTACTCGTACTTTAAGACACACTATACTTGAGTCGCAACCATGACTAGTTGTGTTACTTAGGCCTATATCATAGCAATGAATACCATGGCATCCAGACACTTACCATTATAACCAGCCATGTAACAAAATTGTGACATTTTAGGCCATAATGATGAGGTTTTTCATTATTGCATTATCGTGTCATATTGTAAAATCAGCTATACCACATTTAGGTGTTTGGTTTGCATTAACAGTAGAGGCTAAATAATCTATCTTTTTACTCTTAACAATTGCCATTACTTCACATTGTGGTTTAGGATAGATTCTTATACACCCACAAACTATAAGGCTACACCTGAATGCTTAAGGTAATGTCTCCATCAACACATATAATCTACCAATATAGCTACTACCCATCCCATCCCATAATAGAATTAGGTATTGGGAAGGTGCAGGCTCATTTGTTTTGCCCCCGCTAGATATGGCTATATCGGTCCGCTACATTCTAAAAGGAAAAGGTTTCGGCAGTATCCTTTGAAGGGGTTCTTCAAATTGAAACGGTGGGGGAACCCCTATAAGTTCTTTGAAGAATCCTTTTTAAATGGACCTCTAATAACCTTTTGAAGAATCGTTTGGGGTACATTTTTGAACTACTCGCCCCCTTCCCGTTATTCTTATTCTTATTAATAATAATACGCTTAACAATGACAACAATAACACAATTTTTATGTTCTCAGTGTTTATTGTGATTTCAGTGGCAAAGCAGAATAAAAAAAATCGAAATATGAGGTAAACTCCCAGCAGAACCCCAAGTCCAATGGGTATATCCTCTGGCCTGTTGATGTTAATGTGTTGATGTCCTCCGTATCCATAGCCAGAATGATTTTACAGTGCATGGTGCTCAAACAGGTTTCCTGTTATATTCATCAAAGGTGTAGGGAGGGTGAAAAAGAGTAATTATACAGATGATGAACAAAACATGCACACGACAGTATTCATACCTGTTTTAGTGGTGAATGTGAATGAAAAAAAGGGTTTTGTTAATGGCTTCCATTCATATACCTTGTCCATAATGTAGAGGGCTATGGTATATTTGTCGACGAGGTAAGGAAGGAAGATGGTAAATGGGATCTGCATAAAATTCCAATACCAATTGACATACCTTTGTTGATCCATATCCATTGAATTGTGTCCATTTTCTGTTTTTAGAAAGATTTGCACAAATATGAAAAGATAGATGTTATCATCAAAAAACAATAACAATTTAGATCATGCAACACTCTAAAAATGAGGGGTTCAACAAGGGTTCTTCTAAGATCCTCAAAGTTATTCGAAGAACCTTAGGGTTCTTGGCACTGAAAATGTCTCTCAAAGGTTCTTCCAAGAACCCCATATGAGGCGGGGGTCCTTCAGCACCCTCAGCCCCCCTACTGCCCGTGGCTATGCGCATGTCCTGGATTGTGTGGGACAGCCCTGCATTTTGGCCCTTTGTATCCACGTCGTGCAGCCAAACAATCATGTCCAGAATTTTATCAACAAATTCAAACACCAGTCATTTCCAAAAAAGGATGATTTGTCCCGTGTTTCAGTCAGTCATTCCAGCCTGTCTTTTTGCAGCATAGAGGAATAGGCGAAGCGATTTCTCTCTCGCTTGCCTTCCCGCCTTTGGGACAGCGACACCCATTGTTAGGGCGGAAACATGAGCATCTCGTCATTATATACAGATCTCTATTTGCAAAGCATGCCATTCCATGAGCGTAGCATTTGTTTTTCAACTCGATTCAATGGGCAACAATCAGTCCCCCATGACAACAAAATCATAAACAACAGAGAAGGGCTGGCTAATAAGTCCTTCGATTTGGGGTCATGCTCAGGTAAAACAATTTGTCTAATCTATCCTTCGATATTTCCAAGTCCTATTCTTGAAGATCAAGGGATATAACATTTATTGGAATGACTGGAATTCTGATACTTTGGTTTTTAACGTACAGATATAATTTAATCGTATTATTATATGTAGTAGAAAGTGATGGGTTAGAAGAAGCCTACATAACCAACCCATAAAATAAAATGTAACATCCATATATATGGCCAGCTATGTAAACTTTAACATAGATTTATCCTGCAATAGATGTCATTCAATTGGTAACATACATTTTTGTATTTTTCTAATACCTCTTAAGGGGAAAGTAATCTAAAAGTAACTGAATGTAATCAGATTACATCACTGAGTTTGGGTAATCCAAAAGTTACGTTACTGATTACAATTTTGGACAGGTAACTTGTAACTGATTACATAATAATAAGTAACCCAGGCTACACTGTCCCACAGAATCATCACTGTGTCCCGCATTTGGGTATTTTAAATGTGGTTAAACATTTTTTATGTTCATTTGTTTGTTAATAGGGTTCTCTGGATAGGCTATTCAATCTAAATCAATTACTAAGTGCTGGGCTTATCCAGTTGTTGGGGGGGGGGGCAGAAATTGTTTTGGAGCCCTTGCTACAAACAGATATATTGGTCCGCTAATACAGGTCTAGTATTTTTCTAATATTTTCAGGGGTTGCTGCACCCCACTTCCCGCAGCTATGCCCTCATGTGCAACCAATCATTACCCCTATGTTTTATGAGTCTTCCCTCTGTGTTTTGTACCCTCTGTGTAGTCAAGGTATGAGGGGTAGCCTACTATCCCAGATTGACAAACACTGATGTAGACAGGTGGTGCTGGTAGTCTATACAATTGCTGTCCCAAGAGTGCAATTCTGACATGAGCAGCACTAGAGATCTAGCACATGCATCATCAAAACTTTTACTGTTGAGTAGCAGGTCCTACTAAATCTTACCTTAGAAATGCATCTTGGTTTAGCTTATCACCACAAGTCATCAAAATCTTGGTATACCTATAGGCCTATGAAATGATGGTCTTGACTCAATCCGTATCACTGGAGATCAGCGCTACTTTTTACATTTAAAGTCAATGTTCCCGCATTCCCGGTTAGCGTGCATGTCGGCTCCGTCGGAAATTACCTTTACAATTTCAATTTTTCTTTACTGTGAATCTTCCGTGATGCGATTGGATCGAGCCCATGATTTTCAATGTCTGAGGACAGTATCTCCAGGTAGTGCTGCCGACGTGTGCTATGTTTGGTGATGTAGTGATTCAACGGGAATAGACAAGAAAGTAGGGTATGTCCACACTCCTGGGCCATAAAGGTCCAGACATTACCCTTAGACATACAGGTCTAGGATCAGCTTACTCTCCCCTGACCATAGATCTGTTTGTAGTTGCCTACCATATATATATATATATCTACACACATGCACAAAAACATACACACATACACAAGATTAAATCAATAACATAAATTAAGAGAATTATTACAAAATTTATCAAAAATAATATTGGACATTTGCAAGGACACAATTTCTGGAAGTATTCATTTTTATGTATCAATAGCATCGGTCAGACTATTCTGGAGACATTCCAAAACAAACTAGCAGGAATTCCGGTTTATAATGACATGAAAACATCAGACCTGTGAGTTGAACTACTCTGTACTGTTCGATCAAATCAAACTTTATTGTTCATAGAACGTTTTCCAAAGGTAAATTCACGACATCTATTTATCTGAAACCCAGAGAATGAATGATCCAGAGTTGCTTTGCTTTTCCAAAGTGTTGTCCATCTTCTAACAAGATGTCTTTGTCCTAATTCGTTTCCTCTTTGTGTTTTCATTCGGTTTTCTTCATTTGTTTCTTTCTTTCTGGACATTTGTTCCTGTGTGAGTCAGTATGTGCAAGTTCAGGTTCCCTTTCCGATTGAAGCTTTTCCCACAGTCACCACAGCTAAATGGTTTCTCTCCGGTGTGAGTCAGTACATGCCTCCTTAGGTCCCCCTTCTGAATGAAGCTTTTCCCACAGTCACCACAGGTAAATGGTTTCTCTCCTGTGTGAATCCTCATGTGCCTGGAAAGATGTCCTTTGAGTTTGAAGGTCTTTCCACAAAAGGGGCAGGTGCAGGGTCTCTCCACGTGACAGAGTCTGACATGGGCCTTCAATTTACAGGTGGAGTTGTAGCGTTTTTGGCAGAGGCGGCATTCGCTGGGTCTCTTCTTAGCGAGAGTCACATGCCCCTGCAGGTCAGCTTTCAGAGCAAACGTTTCACCACAGTCACAGCAGCGGAGAGTTTTTCTAGACGTGGTGCTGGGTTTGAAACAGTGTTCCCCCATTGATAGGTTGGGATTCAATGGTGGGCTGGGATGGAATGGTGACAGCAGCCTAAGTCCTACTGGGTCACTGCTTACAGCTGAGCTGTGGCTGTAGACATTGTTTTGATTATCTGGAGGGTCACAGGGAATGTCAAGACTCTTCAGGTGGGTAACAGTGACAAAATGTGGGAGATCCACTGGTTTAGAGTTACTGTCTCTGTTCTCCACCGTCTGGGTTTGGGGAAGAGTCAAGGACTGAAGTGGGTTTTCCTGATCACATTTACTTTTCACACAAAGAGGGAATTTTAAAGCTATGATATCAGCCTCCTGCCCTTGAAGCTGCTCTTCCTCCTGACAGGTCCAGAGTTCCTCCTGTTCCTGTTTAATCTGTGTGGGTTCTAGGTCCTCCTGCTGCAGACTGGTTCTCCACTCCTGCTGCTCAGGTGGAACCTCGTCTTCAGAGACAGATAAGCGAAGGGACTCTGGAGGGAAGGCGAAGAGGAGCAGAGGTTACCATATAATTAAAAACACTTCATCTCTATAAGATATACAGTACCAGTCAAAAGTTTGGACACACCTAGTCATTCAAGGGTTTTTCTTTATTTTGACTTTTTTCTACATTGTAGAATAATAGTGAAGACATCAAAACTATAAAATAACACATATGGAATCATGTAGTATCCAAAAAAAGTGTTAAATAAATCCAAATATATTTTATATTTGAGATTCTTCAAATAGCCGCTGTTTGCCTTGAACACTTTGCACACTCTTGGCATTCTCACAACCAGCTTCATGAGGTAGTCACTTGGAATGCATTTCAATTAACAGGTGTGCCTGTTACATTTGTGGAATTTCTTTCCTTCTTAATGCGTTTCAGCCAATCAGTTGTGTTGTGACATGGTAAGGGTGGTATACAGAAGATAGCCCTATTTGGTAAAAAACTAAGTCCAAATTATGGCAAGAACAGGTCAAATAAGCAAAGAGAAATGACAGTCCATCATTAATTTAAGACATGAAGATCAGTCAATCTGGAAAATTTCAAGGAACTTTGAAAGTTTCTTCAAGTGCAGTCGCAAAAACCCTCAAGCGCTATGATGAAACTGGCTCTAATGAGGACTGCCACAGGAAAGGAAGACCCAGAGTTACCTCTGCTGCAGAGGATAAGTTCATTAGAGCTAATTGCACCTCAGATTGCAGCCCAAATGCTTCAGAGTTCAAGTAACAGACACAACATCAATTGTTCAGAGGAGACTGTGAATCAGGCCTTCATGGTCGAATTGCTGCAAAGAAACCACTACTAAAGAACACCAATAATAAGAAGACTTGCTTGGGCCAAGAAACACGAGTAATGGACTTTAGACCATTGGAAACTGTCCTTTGGTCTGATGAGTCCAAATTTTGTATTTTTGGTTCCAACCGCCATGTCTTTGTGAGACGCAGAGTAGGTGAACCGATTATCTCGGCATGTCTGGTTCCCACCGTGAAGCATGGAGGAGGGGGTGTGATGGTGCTTTGCTGGTGACACTGTCAGTGATTTATTTAGAATTCAATGCACATTTAACCCATATGGCTACCACAACATTCTGCAGTGATACACCATCCTATCTGGTTTGCGCTTAGTGGGACTATCATTTGTTTTTCAACAGGACAACGACACAAAACACACCCCCAGGCTGTGTAAGGGCTATTTGACCAAGAAGGAGAGTGTTGGAGTGCTGCATTAGATGACCTGGCCTCCACAATCATGCAATCTCAACCCAATTGAGATGGTTTGGGATGAGTTGGACCGCAGAGTGAAGGAAAAGCAGCCAACAAGTGCTCAGCATATGTGGGAACTCCTTCAAGACTGTTGGAAAAGCATTCCTCGTGAAGCTGGTTGAGAGAATGCCAAGAGTGTGCAACGCTGTCATCAAGGCTAAGAATGGCTACTTTGAAGAATCTAAAATATATTTAGATTTGTTTAACACTTTTTTTGGTTACTAAATGATTCCATGTGTTATTTCTTAGTTTTGATGTCTTCACTATTATTCTACAATGTAGAAAATAGTAAAAATAATGAAAAACACATGAATGAGTAGGTGTGTCCAAACTTTTGACTGGTACTGTATATAACCAACTTTTAGACATGCCGGTGTACGCATACCGAGCTATATGCTATAATAAGCTTTTCGTGACAAACTTTTTCATCATGCACGATAAACGTTACATTGAACTATTTAAAAATTATTAAATGGTGATCCCTGTTAGCCTAAACAATTTAGCTGTTCATAAAACATTATTGTAGCTAGATATTTATAGATTTACCTACGAACCTTTTCTACATAGTTTTATGTCCGGTGTTATCCGCAGTAGTCTCCGTAGCCGATCATTCTCTTCCTGGTACTCGACTACCGTTTTCTCAACTGCCCCAAAAATCTCCACAGCAGCCGCCGTTAAACGTTCATTTAAGAACACGCGCAACATCTGTAATGTAGACATTTCCAGGTGAGTATTCAACTAGTATGGCAAATACACTGATAACTAACCCCTTTAATATGTGGTATGGTTTTGTACACAAACAAAACAAACCCTCTCCCAGTTTTACTTCCGTATTGTCTTCTTCTGTTTCTATCAGTCGGCGGTGAGCCCGTAAACAGATCACAGCATCCCCATGTGGATGGATGTTTACTAGAAGGTGCACAGACAGAGTTTCCAAACAGTCTGTGGTTCAGACCAGTAATAATGGAAAAAGATTAAATTACAAATGTGGAAACAGTTATAATAACTAATATGGTCATCTATGATCATTCCTTGCATGAACTGAACTGAAAAACAACACATTGTAACACAGTTACAGTCTGGCAACTGTATCGGCTTGGGAGGGACTGATGTGATAGCGCGTGCAATGAACCAGAGAATGCAGTTATCATGAGCAATTATAAAGAATGTTATTGAAACTCACTGTAATGCACTTAAAACAGAGTTTGCACTTATTCAAAGTGCACTTATCAGGAGTGAAGTGCATATCACTGCTTTCAAATAAATTCTAACAAAATCATGAATGAGCAGCATTACAGTTTTTCCCAAGTGTTAACACACTAAAATTGGAACTTGAAACGCAATCACAGAAACCTGAAACTCATGTACCAAATCCCTAAACCATGTCTGCAAAATTGCAAGCACAATTCGTTCTTTACACTCAGTTTTCAATTCTCTATCACACTTTTTGCAAAACACTACACACAGTTCTCTACATTAGGCACAACATTCAAAATGAAAATCTCTTTTGTTCCCTTTGGAAAGCAACGGCAATCACAATGCCAAGCTCTATACACCAATTGGCAACACCCACTCCTCACAGGTGTAAACACTAGTTGCTGAATTGTTCGCTTAGAAATCAGAGCTTTAGCGCTATAAAAGGCCACAGATGAGCTCTCCTGTTTTGGAGGAAAATGGAAGTCAATGGTGAAACAAGAGCTAGAGGTGAAGGAGTGAGAGGAAGAGGAGGACGAGGAAGGACAGTTGTCTCAGATGAGATCAGCGCCACATTGGTTGACCATGTGCTCAACCATGGATTGAGTATGAGGGAGGCTGGGCAGAGAGTTCAGCCCAACCTGAGCCGCTACACGGTTGTATCTATCATCCGTACATTCAGAAATGAGAACCGGTAAGTTACCTACCATCTACACTATGCTCTTTATGTATGTATACTGCAGTCCGACATATCAGTAGGCCTATGTTACTCAGTGATTGTTGGCCAATGTTACAGTAATGTCATTTCATATGGGAAGAAAATAGATCATTTTAGCTTACTGTAACCAATCATGTCATATTTGGGGATCTTCTGCAGAACTGAGAGATGGCCAGGCCGTGGTGGAAGACACCAGAACAGGAGACTGATATTGTGAACATGGTGGTGGCAAACAATACCATTAGACTATGAGAAATCCAGAACCACATAATTGCAGACAACACAATATTCAATAACATTCACCAGGTGGGCTTGTCTACACTGGACCGTGTATTACAGCGCAACCGAATCCGGATGAAACAGGTCTACAGGGCGCCATTTGAGCGAAACTCAGAGAGGGTTATGAATATGTGCAAGTAAATACTATACTGTGAATTTACTATCATACCAGCACCGTATAGACACATTACAGTACTGTAATCCGGTGTATTGTGCCTCACCATATTCACTGTTCTAGGTCTACTAGGTCTATGTCACATATTGTCTTGTCTGTTTCAGAGTCTTGGAGCTGGATGCCGCTGCAATTCAGCACATTTATATTTACATTGATGACGCTGGCTACAACCTAGCCAAAAGACGGGGACGGAACATTATTGGCCCCCGTGCCATTGTGAATGTCCCTGGACAGCTTGGAGGGAATATCACCATGTGCACAGCCGTTAGCCAACGAGGCATCCTCCATCACCATGCCAACCTTGGTCCCAACCACACTGCCCTTCTCATTACATTCCTGGACACACTACACGGCATCCTCATTCCAGCCGAGCAGAGGGGTGGACCAGAGCAGAGGGGTGGACCAGAGCAGAGGGGTGGACCAGAGCAGAGGGGTGGACCAGAGCAGCCCAGGTATGTTGTCATCTGGGACAACGTGAGTTTCCACCGGGCTGCTCTGGTCCATAACTGGTTCATCGACCACCCCACAATTTATTGTTCTATACCTCCCATCATATTCCCCATTCCTAAACTCAATTGGAGAGATTTTTCCCGGCACGGCGATGGAAGGTGTATGACCGCCATCCCCTTGCATGCATGCCTCTTCTCCTGGCAACGGAGGATGCATGGTGGTGAAGTTGATGTGGGGGCTTTCGGCGTCTGGATCCGTCACTCCAGAAGATTCTTTCCCCGCTGTTTAGCCAGGGAGAACTTCGATGGTGATGTAGATGAGGTGCTGTGGCCAGACCAAAATAGGATGCAGTCTAATGTCTTTGTTCTTACATTTACATGTGTTTTTGTATTTTTTGTGTTTAGAGTTTTGAAAGAGCCACTTTAATTAAAAAAATTGTACAGAAACCCCTTTATGTTACTGAATGTTTTTCCTGGTTTTCTCCTGTTGGGTATGGAAAGTGTTACATACAAAACAAATACTGCATTTTGGAAATAAATGACAATGTTTTTGTTACTGTATTGCATTTGTGTGTGTTTATTTATGTATATTTGAGTAGGTATACATTACTGTAACAATCTTTTACAACGGCTACAGTGTAACACTGAAAAGGCATAAACCTACTGATGGATATTCATAGTAGTGTTGAGCACATCAGTGTGTTGTTGGTAGACAGATCTACTCCTATGACGCGTGTGTCATTTTGATGCTAAAAAGAGAACAGTTTTGAATGCAGTGTTTGCTTTTGCTCGAGATCTGTAGAGTTTGGGGTTTGTGCTTTGTGTTTAGAGTTTTTGGGGAAATGGGCCAAAGATTCAACAAACGTGTGGAAAACTGTAAGACGAAATTGAAATCTCGGACAAATGGAAGATCTTTTCTGGAAAGTATATATATTTTTTATGTATCAATAACAGTCTGACAATCACCCTGAGAGACATTGCAATACAAACAAGTGGAAGAGGAGAAGTCCAGTGGCTATAAGACTCAGGCTGGTTCCCATACTTGCCCTCTACAAGATCATCACCATCATCTACCATCCTCTGACCAGCTCTCTCCGCTCAAGCCATGCACTGACCCTCTCCATCTTCGGTGGATGCAGCATTCAAAGACTTGGCCTCTATTGCTTGACCTGGGCTGATATATTGCTTGTTTTTTTTTTTTTGCTCTTGAACCCCTTTAGATTCTATGAAAAGCGCTATAGAAGTTGAATAAATAATTATTATTCACCTGCTTCCACGGAGTACATTTTTATTATCCTTGGGACGACCACCAGAGGCCCGGAGTTAGCCTGCGTTCCCCATTGGGGGGGGGGGGGGGGGGGGTAGAGGCTTGCTCTGTAAAATGAAATATCAACAAAATGTAGAAACAAGTAGTACGCAACCATATAATAACACGCTCAAAGTTCCAATATAATTACAATGCTCTGATTTCAAATGGCTGTGGATAGTTGATACCATCTCCTGTGCAGCTGCGCTGCACTCTTAGCCACCCATCTATTGCGAGTCTGATCCCACGCAATCTGTGGAAGAAGATGGTAGGAATGAGAATCAGTCTTTACCCATCTATCGTTTTCTACCTTCAACTATCACTCAACCATTTCCGAATTACAAACCCTTTGTGTCCTGTGTTTTGCGTTTGGTGTATTATTCCACAAATGTTTCTCGACAGGATATGAAGATTTGTTGGCATCTGGGAGGTGGTCCTTCTTACGCCCGAAGCCAAGCCAGCCCTCTCTGGACCACATGCAGGAGTTTGAGTTGGTCCGTTGGGGTCAGAAGCACTTTCAGTCACGTGGCTGGTCTTCTATTCCTGGCACAGGATGTCAACATGCAGTGCATTCGGAAAGTATTCAGACCCACTTTTTCCACATTTTATCAAATCAAATCAAATGTTATTGGTCACATACACATGGTTAACAGATGTTATTGTGAGTGTAGTGAAATGCTTCTGGATCTGACAGTGCAGCAGTATCTAACAGTTAATATCTAACAATTCCACAACAAAGCCTAATGCACACAATCTAGTAAAGGAATGGGATGAGAATATATAAGTATAAAATATATTCATGAGCAGTGCCAGAGCGGCTAAGATTCAATAGGTAGTAAATAATAGATAGTGAAGGATACAGTATATACATATGAGATGAGTAATGTGAGATATGTAAACATTCTTAAAGTGGCATTATTAAAGTGACTAGTGTTACATTTATTAAACTGGCCACGATGGCCTTGAGATAGAAGCTGTTTTTCAATCTCTCTGTCCCAGCTTTGATGCACCTGTACTGACCTCGCCTTCTGGATGATAGCGGGATGAACAGGCAGTGGCTCGGGTGGTTATTGTCCTTGATTATCTTTTTTGCCTTCCTGTGACATCGGGTGTTGTAGGTGTCCTGGAGGGCAGGTAGTTTGCCCCCGGTGATGCGTTGTGCAGACCGCACCACCCTCTGGCGGTGCAGTTGCCATACCAGGCGGTGATACAGCCCGACAGGATGCACTCAATTGTGCACCTGTAAAAGTTAGTGAGGGTTTTCAGCCTCCTGAGGTTGAAGAGGCGCTGTTGCACCTTCTTCACCACACTGTCTGTGTGCATTGACCATTTCAGTTTGTCGGTAATATGTACACAGAGGAACTTAAAAGTTTCCACCTTCTTCACTGCTGTCCCGTCAATGTAGATAGGGGGGTGCTCCCTCTACTGTTTCCTGAAGTCCACGATAATCTCTTTTGTTTTGCTGACATTGACTGAATGGTTATTTTCCTGACACCACACTCCAAGGGCCCTCACCTTCTCCCTGTAGGCTGTCTCGCCGTTGTTGGTAATCAAGCCTACCACTGTGGTGTCGTCTGCAAACTTGATGATTGAGTTGGAGGCGTGCATGGCCACGCAGTCGTGGGTGAACAGGGAGTACAGAAGAGGGCTGAGAACACACCCTTGTGGGATCAGCGGAGTGGAGATGTTGTTTCCTACCTTCACCACCTGGGGGCGGCCCGTCAGGATGTCCAGGACCCAGTTGCACAGGGCGGGGTCGAGATCCAGGGTCTCAAGCTTAATGATGAGTTTGGAGGGTACTATGGTGTTGAATGCTGAGTTGTAGTCAATGAACAACATTCTTACATAGGTATTCCTCTTGTCCAGATGGGATAGGGCAGTGTGCAGTGTGATGGTGACTGCATCGTCTGTGGACCTATTGGGGCGGTAAGCAAATTGGAGTGGGTCTAGGCTGACAGGTAGGGTGGAGGTGATATGATCCTTGACTAGTCTCTCAAAGCACTTCATGATGACAGAAGTGAGTGCTACGGGGCGATAGTCATTTAGTTCAGTTACCTTAGCTTTCTTGGGAAAAGGAACAATGGTGGCCATCTTGAAGCATGTGGGGACAGCAGACTGGGATAGGGATTGATTGAATATGTCCGTAAACACACCAACCAGCTGGTCTGCGCATGCTCTGAGGACGCGGCCAGGGATGCCATCTGGGCCGGCAGCCTTGCGAGGGTTAACACGTTTACATGCTTTACTCACGTCGGCCACGGAGAAGGAGAGCCCATAGACATCAAATTACATTTTATTAGTCACATGCGCGGAATACAACAGTGAAATGCTTACTTACGTGTCCCTAACCAACAATGCAGTTCAAATTTAAAAATAAATAAATAAGAAGAATAATACGAATAAGAAATAAAGAGCAGTAGTAAAATAACAATAGCAAGGCTATATACAAGGGGGTACCGGTACAGAGTCAATGTGTGGGAGCACCGGTTAGTTAGAGGTAATTGAGGTAATATGTACATGTAGGTAGAGTTATTAAAGTGAGTAGATGATAACAACAGAGAGTAGCAGCGGTGTAAATAAGAGAGGGGGGGGGGGGCAATGCAAATAGTCTGGGTAGCCATTTGATTAGATATTCAGGGATCTTATGGTTTGGGTGAAGAAGCTGTTTAGAAGCCTAGACTTGGCGCTCCGGTACCGCTTGCCGTACGGTAGCAGAGAGAACAGTCTATAACTAGGGTAGCTGGAGTCTTTGACAATTTTTAGGGCCCGTGTCAGTGGCACTGCATTGTCCTCAAAGCGCGTAAAGAAGTTGTTTAATTTGTCTGGGAGCAAGACGTCGATGTCCGCGTCGGGCTGGTTTTCTTTTTGTAATCCGTGATTGTATGCCACATACATCTTGTGTTTGAGCCGTTGAATTGCGACTCCACTTTGTCTCTATACTGCCACTTTGCTTGATTGATTGCCTTATGGAGGGAATAACTACACTGTTTGTATTCGGCCATGTTTCCAGTCGCCTTGTCATGATTAAATGTGGTGGTACGGGCTTTCAGTTTTGCACGAATGCTGCCATCAATCCACGGTTTCTGGATAAGGAAGGTTTTAATAGTCACAGTAGGTACAACATCTCCTATACACTTCCTTATAAACACGCTCACCGAGTCAGCGTAGACTTCAATGTTATTGTCTGAATCAATCTGAGTCCATCCCAAATGGGAATCATAATTGCCTCAGTGTCTGGCCAATTTGGGTACTTCAAATGATATGTTGTATAGTTCTACATTGGGTAATGCTAGTCCTCCTTTATCCCTTGGAGCATATAACTTTTTTCTCATCCCAAAGATAATCCTTAATCATTTGATTGTACTGCTTAAATAGTAAGGGAGAAATGGTCACAGGGAGCATCATGGACACAATCATTAAACTGGTGCCACAACCATTTTAACAGTATTTATTTTGCCTCATGAAGTAAGATTAAACAACCTTAATTTATCAATGTTATTCTAGTTTTTTTTAAAGTAGTGGCATCATATTAATTTGCATGATATTCTGTAGTTCATTGCTCAGTCTTATACCCAGGTATTTCATCCCTGATGGCACCCATTTGAACTGAAATTAAGTAATTGCAACAGGAGGACATCATTTGGATACAGGCATAGCCTCTGACTTCTGCCAATTAATCTTATAACCAGATATATGTGAGAACAAGTCAATTGTGTTCAAAACCAAAGGGATTGATGCAGCCGGTTCCCTAATAAGTAACAATATGTCGTCAGCATATAAAAACAGCTCATGCTCTCTGGCACCTCCCATCACTCCTTTGATTCCTGAATCAGCTCTGATTGCTGCTGCCAAGGGCTCCAGAAATAGAGTAAAAAGGAGAGGTGAGAGAGGACTGCCCTGCTGGGTTCCCGTTAACAAATTTTAAAAAATGAAGAGATCCTACCATTTGTGAGGACTGCTGCTCTTGGACTGGAGTATAATACCTTAACCCACTTGATAAATCCAGGGCCAAAGCCAAACTTTATAAGGGCATATGTCAAAAAGCCCCACTCCACCCTATCGAATGCCTTCGCCGCATCTAGTGAAAGGGCTGCCACCTGAGTATCCTCGTTTTGACTCAGCCACATGAGGTGAAGCAAACATCTAAGATTGTCTGTGGAGGTTCTACTTTTTACAAATCCCACCTGATCCGTGTGAGTAATATGAGGTTAAACCTTCTCCAGCCTCATGACTAGTACTTTGGAAGGCACCTCACAATCAACTCCGAACCTGGGTCAGTGGGGTCTCTATCCTTCTTGAGAATTAATGAAATGAGTGCCTTATTAAAAGTGTCAGGTAGCTGCTCCAGTTCCAGAGCTTCTATGTACACCAGTGTTAATATAAGAGCTAATACGTCATTATCCCTCTTATAATACTCAACCGGGAAGCCGTCTAATCCTGGTGACTTTCCAGACTTCATTGAGGTGATGGCTGTTCTTATCTCAGATTGTAGTATAGGAGAATCCAAATCCTTTATTTGATCTGGGGTCATGTGAATGAAATTTCAGATCACAGACTTGTTTCAATAGTGACTCAGTGTTTTTCTTGGATGACTATTTTTCCAACTCTTTAATTTCGAGACTCTAGTTTTTCAACTCTTTCTCCATCTTCCCTTTTCTTTCTACTGGTGTGTGCTATTGTCTTGCCCCGAACATAAGCTTCAGAGGCCTCCCACACCGTACTCAGTTTATCAATGGAACCAATATTTGTTTGAAAAAAAACACTTGAGATCTTCATTGAGTGAAAGATGAAATGTTTCGCCTTGGAATAAGGACGTATTAATCCTCCATCTAGTGCTATTCTTAGCCATATCAGCCTCAACTGCTATACGTAATTCCACTGTTGCGTGGCCTGTCAAAGCAATAACCCTTATTTTACAACCTATCACCTCTTTAGTCATACTCTTGGAAGTTGGGAAGTAATCTCTCCTGGAATGATATTAATGGTTATGTGAATAAAACATATATTCCTCTCTCTCTAGGATTGACAAGTCTCCATATATCTACACAGACCCAGATCCCTCATTCATAGGTGTATCACTGCTCTGTCCCTTGGTACAGTTTTAGAATAAGTCGTTTCATCAAGAATACCATCTTGAACCTGGTTAAAGTCTCCCGCTACCACTGTATTGCCACCAATGATTTCTCCCATGACCTTATTAACCTTAACCTAGGATCCTCCTTGTTTGGTGCATAAATATTACACATATTAGCCTTATTACCGTTTACCAGAGCCTCAACACAAATCATTCTTTCCTCCTTGTCGTTACGTTGTTTTAACATGACAAAATTGCAACACCATGTTTTTTGCTTGAAAATGAGCTATGAAATATCTGCCCAACCCAATCCCTTTTCAATTTAGCAGCCTGTGAATTAACCAAATTCATTTCTTGAATAAAAGCTATATCACTTAAAAGCGGTCACCCTAGCCTCTTCCTTGTTAAGGTAAAAAGCCTCCTTTTATCCGCCATATCCTTGGTCATATCGGGAAAGAATCAGAGCTTGAAGCCCTTACATGTCACCTCTCTCTTCTCCCGATACATTCCCTTCGCATTGGCCAGCTCTCTCTCTCGCCAGATCCCTGAGAAAGCAGATGATGATCGGTCTAGGCTGCAGATTTTTTTACCTTTATTTAACTAGGCAAGTCAGTTAAGAACAAATTCTTATTTACAATGACAGTCTATCGGGGAACAGTGGGTTAACAGCCTTGTTCAGGGGCAGAACGGTGGATTTTTACCTTGTCAGTTCGAGGATTGTCAGCTCCGGGATTTGAAACCTTCCGGTTACTGGCCCAACGCTCTAACCACTAGGCTACCCGATTCTCGCGTGGTATTGGTGCTAGAGAACCGTGGACTCGTTGAAGCTCAGATTCGTCCAGATCAACCCCCAGAGCCTCCGAGATAATTCGTCTCACACATTCCCTCTGCTTGCAATCCTCCAGACCCTCCTTGACCCCTAAAAGTCATAAATTGAGGCGCCCTGTCTCGGTTAGCTTGCACCCTTCTGTGGAGATACTAATACAGTTTGGTCATCCTCCAGCGTTGATATCTGACCCTCTGCCTCATCTAGCCTCTGTAATATGACCGATAAATGTTCTTGCATATCCATCTGAGATTGCTTGACCTGAGAAACATCCGAATCAAGAATAGTGCTGACTCTACCCATTTCTTCCATGGCCTTCTGTAGGGATGATTGCAAGGCCGACAACGAGCTGGGTTCTATGTTCTGCCCTGTCAACGTCATGCTTGCTAAAGTGCTAGCAACAGAGCTAGCCCTGTTAGCCTCTGCACAAGGGATCGTGCTACGTGTACGTGTTGAAGCTGAATTCAATGCAGACATTGTTGAAAAACTTAGATAAACAACTAAAAGTACAGTTGAAGTCGGAAGTTTACATACACTTACGTTGGAGTTTTTCAACCTCGTTTTTCAACCACTCCACAAATTTCTTGTAAACAAACTATAGTTTTGGAAAGTCGGTTAGGACATCTACTTTGTGCATGACACAAGTCATTTTTCCAACAATTGTTTACAGACAGATTATTTCATTTATAATTCACTGTATCACAATTCCAAGTGGGTCAGAAGTTTACATACACTAAGTTGACTGTGCCTTTAAACAGCTTGGAAAATTCCAGAAAATGATGTCATGGCTTTAGAAGCTTCTGATAGGCTAATTGACATAATTTCAGTCAATTGGAAGTGTACCTGTGGATGTATTTCAAAGCCTACCTTCAAACTCAGTGCCTCTTTGCTTGACATCATGGGAAAATCAAAATAAAGCAATTTCCAAAATGACTTAAAGACAACAAAGTCAAGGTGTTGGAGTGGCCATCACAAAGCCTTGACCTCAAATCTATAGAAAATATGTGGGCAGAACTGAAAAAGCGTGTGCGAGCAAGGAGGCCGACAAACCTGACTCAGTTACACCAGGGGCCTGTTGCACAAAAGTAGAATTAAGACATCCGGGATAAATGACTCAGCTGAGCTCAATGAAGCCAAAACATGTGCGTCCAGGCTTAATTGGTTGCACAAAGACCAAGCCAGGATGAGCAGACACGGATTCATTAAGCCAGGTGAAACCAATCCTGGATAGGTGCGCGCTCACGGCTCACTCAAATAGACCCCGCCACAGATCACAGATTAACTGATTTACCATGGCAACTAGAGCCGCGTACTTTTCCCCGTCGGAAGCACAAATCCTCATGGAGGCATACGAGGAGGTAAAAGATATAATTAAGAAGAAAGGCAACACCGCCACAGTGATAAAGCAAAGAGAAAAAGCGTGGCAAAGTATTGCAGACCGCCTGAATGCGTAAGTAGTGCACAATTACACACTCACCGCTCCGCTGAAACATCACAATTACAATTCAAATATTTAATTCACATCTCCAAAAATGCAGTTGTACTGTAATTATGAAACGGTTAAATTTTTAATTGAAATGCACTGCAGATATGAGTGAAATTGTGTAAAGTAACTCCATCACACTGTATAAAGCTATGATAAATTTTTTGATATTTTTACTGAAAACAAGACAAAAATACCAAGTAATTTTTTGCAGTGTGACTCCATTAAATGTGTGTGTGTGTGTGTGTAGATTAAACATGAACGGGCCAAAACGAACATGGCAGCAGGTCAAAATCAAATACAAGAACATTCTGCAGAATGGTATGGTCCCTGACTAATATTTAACAAAGCACAAGCATATATTGTACCCAGAAGGTGCCTGCTCACACATTGTCTGTACTGTTTTAGCAGTGAAAAAGAATACCCACAGACAAGGCACGGGTGGTGGGTCACCAAAGGCTGACCTTACCCCAGCAGAGGACATGGCCTTGGAGCTAAATAAAGGCAGGCCCGTCTTAGAGGGGATCCCTGGGGGGAAAGAGACGAGCATAGGTTCCTCCCAAGATGCCACCCGCTTCATTCAAGGTATGTCCTTCCATCTCTACATGGGATACAACCACATTCATATTGAATCAATTTGGACTGTCTGACTTTGGTTTACCTATTGCCTTGCAGTGTCTGGCAGCACTGTGTTCCTGTTAGAGCCACCAGCACAAGCACCAGACGATGCTGATCCAGTGAGTACTCCATCAAAGGCATACTGTAGGCCTGGCATGTCTTGTCTACTAGCTTCAATATGAATCCGATTAAATGTGATAGGGTGAAGGCCCCAGTGCAGCAGCAACAGCACATGATGGAGACGATGATGAGGAGGAGACCATCTCTCTGGATTCCAGAAGGCATGAGGTATCATGTTAAGACTGTGAAAGTACTATTTACTCTACAATGGTGAGGAGTCCTCATCAAAATCAAAAAATCTAATTTCTTTTACAGGACCCAGATGCTATACAGTGGGAAAACCAGCCTGGCAACATAGTGCGTATTAATAAAAGGACACCACATCCTGCCAAATTCCAGCTGCGCTAATTGTATTGTGTTCACAGAGCTCACAAGCTATCAGAAAGTTGTATGGCAACCACCTCCGGCGCCAAATAGAACTGGCAGACATAAACATTCAGTACAAGAAGAAAAAGATGGAAAATCTTGCACTGGAGTCCGAAATAAAAAAGAGGACAATTAGGAAACTGGACCTTGAAATAAAAAAACTTGAGAGGGAGGTGAGATATGCCTTCAATGTACACTGTATGCTAACTGTAACACAAATGTATTAATCATTATTTTTCTTTCCTCCCCCAGCTCCAAGAAGATGACACAGCTCAAAATAAAAATTAGGTATATTCTCGTAAAGTCAAGTGAGCCATGACATATGAGCTCTTATTGTGAGCACACAGGACGGTGGCATCTTTCTAAGGTTTTTTTTATTTTCCCAGCAATCAGTACAACCAAGTCATCGTTATAAGGCATCGCCCTCTTTTGCCCACCCCCCCAGCACCAGGTGTGGCCACTAGCCTATATGAAGGCCCAAAATTGTGTGTTCCTTTCTGCTCTGACAATGGCATGCCCATTCGTGCGAGATGTGGTGGATGAAGAAGCACTTGTGCTGAGGAGAGCCTTCAGGCGAGAAAGGGTCTTCAGGGACCGGTTGGACCCACTGGCCTTCCCTGATGACCATCTATATGAAAGATACAGGTTTTCTGCAGATGGCATCAGGTATCTATGCAGACTACTGGGTCCCAGGATTAAGCACCGCACTGCACGGAGCCATGCACTGAGTGTGGAGCAAATGGTTTGTGTGGCCTTGCGCTTTTTTGCTAGTGGAGCCTTCCTGGACTCAGTGGGGGATGCAGAACAGCTGAACAAGGCCACAATTTGCCGCACAATAAGGAGTGTGTGTCTGGCTATCAAAGCATTAGCAGATGTCTTCATCTCCTTCCCTGGCCACAGAAGACTCTGTGACATCAAAGAGGAGTTCTATAGGATTGCAGGTAAGAGGATCTACAAATTACAGGACAACTGTTAACACATAGTAGGATACTCATTACTTTGTGTGACAGGTTTCCCCAATGTCATTGGTGCAGTGGACTGCACACACATAAGGATAAAAGCCCCCTCAGGTGCCCATGAGGCCGATTTTGTGAATAGGAAATCCTTTCACAGCATTAATGTTCAGGTGAACATAACTTTTTGATATTGTCCATTGACGAACACTCTGCATTGCCAGTGATGTGCATTGATTGGTGTAATATTCCTCATCTTATGATTTCAGATGGTCTGCAATGCTGACTGTGTGATCAGCAATGTTGTGGCAAAATGGCCTGGCTCAGTCCATGACTCCAGAATCTTTCGGGCCTCTGAAATCTATCAGTGCCTATCACAAGGTAAGCCACACAACCCCTATTTATAACCATCATGGCTGTGTCAAGAATATCACTGTGTTTATGAGGTAGTAATGATGAGATTTTGTGTTGACAGGTGAATTCTCTGGTGTGTTGCTGGGAGACAGGGGGTATGGCTGCCAGCCTTTTCTCCTGACACCTTTCACAGACCCCCAGGAAGCACAGCAGGCCTACAACCATGCCCATGCCAGGACCAGGGCCAGAGTTGAAATGACCTTTGGCCTCCTGAAGGCACGCTTTCACTGCCTTCACAAATTAAGGGTCAGCCCTGTTAGGGCATGTGATATTACTGTGGCTTGTGCTGTCCTCCACAATGTGGCCTGCCTGAGGAAGGAGAGGGCCCCCAGAGTGCCACCAGCCATGGACTGGGACAATCCGGCAATCTTCCCTGATGACGACAGTGGTCGGCTGCTGAGGGACCAATATGTGTTGAATTATTTTAGTTAGTATGTGTGCTTTCAATTTTGGTTAAATATGTCCTGCGGTGGCAGAGGAATTTGGGTTTTTTTGGGTTCGTTTTTTGACGAATTTGGCCTCTTATGATGTTTGTGCGGTATACTGTGTGTAATACAAGGCTGCAGGGAGGCTACTGCATCCATTCATTTGTCTGTTCAGTTGATGTGTATGGATTTGTCCTGCATTTATTTTAGTGTGCAGACATGCAGGGTGTGTTATATACAGACCTTTGAATGTGTATGTATCATTTTGTATAATATGCTTGGATTCTGTGCTTTCCATCTTGTAGAGTCACTGTGACTTCAGTTTCGAAAGGAGCTGATGGTTTACCTGCTTTGTTTTGTCCTTATTCAATAAAGGAACATAATGTTACACATTGTGTTTTTATATTCATATGGAATGTGTATTTGTTTATATGACAGAGTACTAGGGCCACACTGAAGAAAAAGGATAAAGTCATAAATTTATGAGGCTGGTTCTTTCTGCAGAAAAGCTACATATTGTTTTTACAGTTTTGATACTTATGACAATGTGATACTTAATATTCTGGCACATCAGCATGTCTTTGTTTATGAAACCATACTGAAGTACAATTTCACGAAATGCCCCACATCTGTCATTTTAACAACTGTCCTCCTTTAAAACAACTGGTTACAATATTATGACTTGTGTTTTTTTCCCCTCTGTGGCCCTAATATTCTATCATTTTATATATAGCCTTATAGTCTATGGGAAACTGTAAATTATCTAATGATAGCAACATCATCTAAAAATCATTTTTTATCCAAAATCATTGAAATTAATGATCACAAACGTTTAAATAATAACAGTGGGTCTAGTTATATGTGATAACAATGTATAGTGAGCAGTGAAATAACTATTGGTTTCCATTTGTGGTGACTGCTGACTGACATTAGGGATGAGATTAAATAGATCCTGGAATTTAGCCTGGTCTGGAGCAGGCTAGCTCCACAGAATAAATCTCCATGGTAATTTATACCATAACATATCCTCCTGCCCCCTATCCATCTTTAGTGCAACCGGATTACGGATCAATTGAGCCAGGATCACCAAGATATCCTGGCTTAATCCCTTATCCTAGTTTTGTGCAACAGGCCCCAGCTCTGTCAGGAGGAAGGGGCCAGAATTCACCCAACTTATTGTGGGAAGCTTGTGGAAGGCTACCCAAAACATTTGACCCAAGTTAAACAATTTAAAGGCAATGCTACCAAATTCTAATTGAGTGTATGTAAACTTCTGACCCACTGAGAATGTGATGAAATAAATAAAAGCTGAAATGAATAATTCTCTCTGCTATTATTCTGACATTTCACATTCTTAAAATAAAGTGGTGATCCTAACTGACCTAAAACTGGGAATTTTTACTAGGATTAAATGTCAGGAATTGTGAAAAACGGAGTTTAAATGTATTTGGCTAAGGTGTATGTAAACGTCTGACTTCAATTGTAACTTTCCCCTCAAAAACAATTATACTAAATTGACTATTCTATCGAACTTTGAAGAAATTGGGAGTGTTATATCGGGAGGCTCCTTTCAGACAAGCACCTTTCTTCGTAGCATCACATGACTCCCCACCATCATCATCAGCACCTTTACTGTTGAGTTGCAAGTATTACTGAATCTTACCATATAAATGTGTCTTGGTTTAGCTTATCACTACTATACTCATTTCAGACAGAAGATGTATATTACCTGTAAAAATAATTATAATAATTTATATGACCCCCTTTCATACAGACCCCTATTTAACACTTTCTTGCAGTTCTACCCATTTTATACATATCAGCGGGTAACTGACAAATTGGGAGGGTTGGGGGCAGGGAGGTGTTTTTAAACCACGGCGGGCTGTTTGCATTTCAAATTCGGGAGGTGTTAATCAATGGAAGCGTTAACGAAGTTACCTGCTGAAACGCAGAGAACCCTTCACACAGACCTGATACCTGTAGTTTGATTACGTGGTCTGTGAAAATGCAGGAATCATGACTAGGGGTTCTATTCAATCTGTATCGCGGTAGAAATGTTAAGGTAATTTCTGATTGAGCCCAACAAAAACAGCGTTTACCAAGAATGCAGTCTCCGCTAACATAGTCTTTTAAATTGAAGTAACGCTGTAATGCTACATTTCCGTGATATGGATTGACTAGAGCCCTAGGTCTTTAAGTGTATTTTATTTGTCATTGTTTTTTACCACCTACCCCTTTCAGATATACGAAGAAGCAGGCATTGTAAATTAGTGAGATTTCGGTCTGTGCATGAAAGGGATCAGAATCTTGGTATAGGCCTATGGAATTAGGGGCTCGACTCAATCGCGACTGACATTTAAAGGCAATGTTGCTGCCGTCGCGTGAAAGCATTCACAGTAAGAAAAAACGGCATATGTCGACTCAATCGGAAATTACCTTTAAATTGAAATTGCGCTATACCACGGCTCTTCAGTGATACGATAGAATCGAGCACAAGATTTTCAATGTCTGAGGACAGTATCTCCAGGTAGTGCTGCAGATTGTGCTATGTTTGGTGATGTAGTGATTCTGGGGGAACAGACAACAAAGAGGGGTATGGCCACAGTCCTTGGCTATAAAGGTCCAGACATTGCCCTTAGACATACAGGTCTAGGATCAGTTTACCCTCCAATGGCTCCACAAATCCTACTCATATCCATGAGGAAGGGAAACACAAAACGTACCATATATCAGTCTGTAGTTTCCTACCATAGACACTGTATGAACAATAACAGTATTTAAAAATATATATATGCAAGATTAAATCATTATCATAAATGAGCAGCATTAATACAACATTGATGAAAATTGATATTGAACAAATGCAAGTACACATTTTATTGGAGTATACATTTCTTTATGTCAATAACATCTGTCAGACTATTTTCCAGACATTCCTAAAACAAACGACCAGGAATTCCTGTTTATAATGAAGTGAATACATCAAGAGACTCTGAACAGCAGACCATGAGTTTTAAACTACTCTGTAGTGTTAGGTCAAATCAAACGTATTTTTACATAGAACATTTTACAAAGGTAAATTCATGACATCTATTTATCTGAAACCCAGAGAATGAATGATCCAGAGTTGCTTTGCTTTTCCAAAGTGTTGTCCATCTTCAGACAAGAGGTCTTTGTCCTAATTCGTTTCCTCCTTGATTTTTCATTCTGTTTTTTTTTAACTTGTTTCTTTATTTGTGAACGTTCTCTCCTGTGTGAGTCAGTATGTGCAAGTTCAGGTTCCCCTTCCGATTGAAGCTTTTCCCACAGTCACCACAGCTAAATGGTTTCTCTCCAGTGTGAGTCAGTACATGCCTCCTTAGGTCCCCCTTCTGAATGAAACTTTTCCCACAGTCACCACAGCTAAATGGTTTCTCTCCTGTGTGAGTCCTTATATGTTCAGTTAGGTGTCCCTTCTGATTGAAACTCTTACCACAGTCTCCACAGCTAAATGGTTTCTCTCCTGTGTGAATCCTCATATGTCTGGACAGATCTCCTTTGAGTTTGAAGGTCTTTCCACAAAAGGGGCAGGTGGAGGGTTTCTCCGCATGACAGAGTCTGACATGGGCCTTCAATTTACAGGTGGAGTTGCAGCGTTTTTGACAGAGGTGGCATTCACTGGGTCTCTTCTTAGCGAGAGTCACATGCCCCTGCAGGTCAGCTTTCAGAGCAAACGTTTCACCACAGTCACAGCAATGGTGAGTTTTTCTAGACGTGGTGCTGGGTTTGGAACAGTGTTCCCCCATTGATGGGTTGGGATCCAATGGTGGGCTGCTGTCAAGTCCTACTGGGTCACTGCTTACAGCTGAGCTGTGGCTGTAGACATTGTTTTGATTATCTGGAGGGTCACAGGGAATGTCAAGACTCTTCAGGTGGGTAACAGTGACAAAAGGTGTGAGATTCACTGGTTTAGTGGCACTGTCTCTGTTCTCCACCGTCTGGGTTTGGGGAAGAGTCAAGGAATGAAGAGGGTTTTCCTGATCACAATCACTTTTCAAATAAAGATGAGGTAATTTGAACTCGATGATTTCAGCTTCCTGCCCTTGAAGCTGCTCTTCCTCCTTACTGGCCTTGAGTTCCTGATGTTCTTGTTTAATCTGTGTGGGCTCTGGGTCCTCCTGCCCCAGACTGGGCCTCCACTCCTGCTCAAAGTGTTGCTGCTCAAGGGGAACATTCTCTTCAGAAACAGCGAGAGAGAGCTGCAAGGAGTCTGGAGGGAAGGTGCAGAGGTTATTTGTATACCACAGAATGAAATAGAACTGAATGATACAACTGAATGATACATCTCTATGATATATAGATCTACAGCCTTTAGACATACCTGAGTGCACATACCAAGCAAAATGCTATTTCAATAAGTTTTTCATGACAGACAACTTTTAAATCATGCACAGTAGAAGATACATACAAAACTGTTCTATAAAGGCTCGCTAATGCTAAAGCAGGCCATTGGATTCCATGAAAAGGTGGCACCTAGTGTTTGGGTGAGTAGCTGCCGAAAGGGTTGTGGAATCCAATGGGCTGGTTTAGCATTAGCAAGCAGCATTTCAATCTTCTAATTATATCATTATCAACGATACCTTCCATCCCTGGATTGAGGTACATTTTTCAAGCTATATCCCTGATTTGTCACTGCAGTGCAAACATTATGGGCAAGCTGTGTTTCGACTTGAAAGAGAAGATACTGAACATCAAGTCGAGTTTTAACTAGATATGTATACTGCCCTACAAAGGCAAAGAGGACTAACTACACAAACAGTGAAACTGAGAAAAATGCCTGGAGTTTTTTTGCTACCAGGCCAAATATGGTGTAGGTAGATACAGTCCCTTAATTAAGTATTCACACCCCTTGACTTTTTACAAATTTTATGTTACAGCCTGAATTGTAAATGGATTAAATAAATAAGAATCTCACCCATCTACACACAATAACTCATAATGACAAAGTGAAAACATGTTTAGACATTATTTATTAAAAATGAAATCTCATTTACATAAGTATTCACACCCGAGTCAATACTTTGTAGAAGCTCTTTTGGCAGCGATTACAGCTTTGAGTCGTCTTGGGTATGTCAGAACATTCTATATCAGCTTTGGATTTGTGAATTTTCTCCCATTCTTCCTTGCAGATAGTCTCAAGCTCTGTTAAATTAGATATGGAGTGGCAGTGAACAGCAATCTTCAAGTCTTTCCACAGAATTTCAATGGGATTCAAGTTTGAGCTTTGGCTGGGCCACTCAATTACTTTTACATTTTTATTCTGAATCCATTACAGAAATGCTTTGGCTGTATGCTTTGGGTCATTGTCCTATTGGAATGTAAATCTTGGGCCCCAGTCAAAGGTCATTTGCACGCTGAAGCATGTTCTCATCTAGTATTTGCCTGTATTTGGCTCCATTCACTGTTCCCTCTATCCACACCAGTCTCCCAGTCCCTTTTACTGAAAAGCATCCCCAAAGCATGATGCTGCCATCACCATGCCTCACGGTAGGGTTGGTGTTAGACAGGTGATGAGCTGTGCCTGGTTTCCTCCAGACATAGTGCTTTGCATTTAGGCCAAAGAGTAACAATTCTGCCTGATCAAACCACAGAATATTTTGCCTTATGCTCTCAGGAGTGGCGTCCTTCTGGCCACCCTCTCATAAAGCCCAGATTGGTGAAGTGCAATAGAGACTGTTGTCCTTCTGGCAGGTTCTCCTATCTTTGCCAAGGAACTCTGTAGTTCTATCAGGGTTACTGGGATCTTGGTCACCTCTCTGACCAAGGTCCTTCTTGCCCAGTTTGGTCAGACGGCCAGCTCTAGGCAGAGTCTGGGTAGTTCCATATTTTTTCAATTTCCCAATGGAGACCACTATGCGCTTGGAAACTTTCAACACCCTAGAAATTGTTTTATACCCTTCGCCAGCTATATGCCTCATCACATCTCAGCACTCTACAGACAGTTCCTTGGACTTCATGGTAGTTTCTGCTCTGACATACACTGTCAACTGTGGTACCTTATATAGACAGGTGTGTTTCTTTCTTAATCACGTCCAAACAATTTAATTGGCCACAGGTGCACTCCAATCAAGTTGTAGTCGTAGCGCAAGAATGATCAAAGAGAATTGGATGCACCTGATCTCAAATTTGGAGCATCATAGTAAAGGGGTGTGAATACCTCAATAAATTGGCAAAAATGTGTAAAAACATGTTTTCACTTTGTCATTATGGGGTATTGTGTGTAGATGGGTGAGAATATATCAATACTCTCTGAAGGCACTGTATGTTTGGGGCAAATCCATCACATCACCGAGTACCACTCTTCATACATTATTTTCAAGGATGGTGGTGGCTGCATCATGTTATGGATATGCTCTTCTTCGGCAAGGACTAGGGAGTTTTTTTTACGATAAAAATAAATGAACAGCTGAGCACAGGCAAAATCCTAGAGGAAAACCTGCTTCAGTCTGCCTTCTAAAGACAAATTCACCTTTAACCTAAAACTCAAGGCCAAATATACACTGGAGTTGCTAACCAAGTTGACATTGAATGTTCCTGAGTGGACTAGTTACAGTTTTGATTTAAACCAGCTTGAAAATCTATGACAAGACTTGAAAATGGCCATCTAGCGATGATCAACAACCAACTTGACAGAGCTTGAGGAGTTTTAAAAAGTATAACGAGCAAATAATATTGTACAATCCAGGTGTTTACCAAAAAAAGACTCAGCTGTAATCGCTGCCAAAGGTGATTCTAACATGTATTAACTCAGGGGGTTGAATACTTATCTAATGAAGATATATTAGTTCCATTTTTATCTTTTAAAAAAATGTTAGAATTTTTCATCCACTGTAGATCTTTGAAAAATTACAATTATATTAATTTGAATCCCAATTTGTAACAAGAAAATGTGGAAAAAGTCCAGGGGTGTGAATACTTTCTGAAGGCAATGTAAGTGGTAATGCATTGATGGACTATCTTATTATGAATTCATTTTTTCTGCAGATCAACCCTGACCACTGATCTGACCCCTATGCTGATACTGCACTCTGCCTTTTGTATGACCTTAAACAACTGTATGGGTAATGCAAAAGCAAGGTGCAGTATCTACAATCTAAATGGGTTGAACCAACTTTTTTGTTGTTTTTCTTTTTGATGGAAAGAGTTTGAGAGCTCTAACTAAACTCACACATTTTTTTATAGACTAGGCTAATATACATTTTGGGAATAAATCTTTGGATACCAACTAAATTCATGACAAACAAACAGTCAGTGAGTCATGATGGGATTCATGTCAACATGTATGTAAACTCAGCAAAAAAAGAAACATCCTCTCACTGTCAACTGCATTTATTTTCAGCAAACTTAACATGTGTAAATATTTGTATGAACATAAAAAGATTCAACAACAGACATAAACTGAACAAGTTCCACAGACATGTGACTATCAGAAATGGAATGTGTCGCTGAACAAAGGGGGGGGGGGTCAAAATAAAAAGTAACCATCAGTATCTGGTGTGGCCACCAGCTGCATTAAGTACTGCAGTGTATCTCCTCCTCATGGACTGCACCAGACTTGCCAGTTCTTGCTGTGAGATGTTATCCCTCTCTTCCACCAAGGCACCTGCAAGTTCCTGGACATTTCTGGGGGGGAATGGGCCTAGCCCTCACCCTCTGATCCAACAGGTCCCAGACGTGCCATTGAGATCCGGGCTATTCGCTGGCCATGGCAGAACACTGACATTCCTGTCTTGCAGGAAATCACGCACAGAACGAGCAGTATGGCTGTTGGCATTGTCATGCTGGAGGGTCATGTCAGGATCAGCCTGCAGGAAGGGTACCACATGAGGGAGGAGGATGTCTTCCCTGCAACGCACAGCGTTGAGATTGCCTGCAATGACAACAAGCTCAGTTCGATGATGCTATGACACACCGCCCCAGACCATGACGGACCTCCACCTCCAAATCGATCGCGCTCCAGAGTATAGGCCTCGTTGTAACGCTCATTCCTTCGACGATAAACGCAAATCATACCATCACCCCTGGTGAGACAAAACCGCGACTCGTCAGTAAAGAGCACTTCTTGCCAGTCCTGTCTGGTCCAGCGACGGTAGGTTTGTGCCCATAGGCGACGTTGTTGCCGGTGATGTCTGGTGAGGACCTGCCTTACAACTGGCCTACAAGCCCTCAGTCAAGCCTCTCTCAGCCTATTGCGGACAGTCTGAGCACTGATGGAGGGATTGTGCGTTCCTGGTGTAACTCGGGCAGTTGTTGTTGCCATCCTGTACCTGTCCCGCAGGTGTGATGTTCGGATGTACCGATCCTGTGCAGGTGTTGTTACACGTGGTCTGCCACTGCGAGGGCGATCAGCTGTTCGTCCCGTCTCCCTGTAGCGCTGTCATAGGCGTCTCACAGTACGGACATTGCAATTTATTGCCCTGGTCACATCTGCAGTCCTCATGCCTCCTTGCAGCATGCCTAAGGCATGTTCACGCAGATGAGCAGGGACCCTGGGCATCTTTCTTGTGGTGTTTTCATAGTCAGTAGAAAGGCCTCTAGTGTCCTAAGTTTTCATAACTGTGATCTTAATTGTCTACCGTCCGTAAGCTGTTAGTGTCGTAATGACATTCCACAGGTGCATGAATTGTTTATGGTTCATTGAACAAGCATGGGAAACAGTGTTTAAACCCTTTACAATGAAGATCTGTGAAGTTATTTGGATTTTTACGAATGATCTTTGAAAGACAGTTTCTTTTTTTGCTGAGTTTACATTCCAACTGTATTTAACGGTTTTATGTAGTTATGTTTTCACGTTTTGAATGTTCTATTTAAGTAACCCTCAATACTTTTTTCACCATAAGAAATATTTCATCACGGAGAATGTTTACTTAATAAATATTTCACATTGTATAACTATCATTATAACTCTTGTCATTTGCTTTATCTTAGCTAGCTCTTACATATTTTGTTTTATCTTTCTTACCATTTATGGGTATTTGCAGTTCTATCGTAATTGTTGCCCAGGACTGTGGTATGTTTATTCTGGATCACTGCCAATATTATGGTGTGTGCGTGATTATGATCAGGATGGCCTGAACTCGGAGCCCGGTAGAATAGCAAGGCAAACCACAGTAACTGCAGTAGGGATGTTAATAAAAGTTTACCATTAGTCACTGAAAATACATTTGACCGTCATGCTTATCAGTCTATCGGTTAACTTGCATATTTCTGTGGAATTAAATTGGTGTCCGAATTTCACAAAATCGGTCTAAAAACAGGCACAGTGTCTTGGTCGACGGGAATTGTTATTTAGCCGAAAATATTAATGTACAGTGAGTTAGAGTTAAAAAGTCGCTTTCTTATGTCAATTAATGGCTGTCAGTGAGCCGAGACTAGTTGCTAGGCAGGCTACAGAGAGCAGTGGGCAAGAGGTGCAAAAAGCAGCTAACTAAGCAAAACGTTTCACAGCCTTTCTCTCATGTTCTACTGGTTTTTATATCAACTTTCTTTCGTTGTCAAGATGACAAAGTCACAATCCTAGTCCTAGTTGTTGCATATTTACATTTTCCTCCAAATTTCTAATGAAAATGTTAATCTCGGTCACATGAATCTGTTCTTATCAGGTGCGTCTTTTAGAAGAGTGTTTTCCCGCAAATTGCATTTTGGCAAATGATTGAAAATGATGTATTCCATTCTCTGCTTCATTACAGTAGTTGCATGTTCAATAATATGAGAGGATAGGCTTGTTATTGTCGCATGTTTTTTAAGCTCTTAGTGAAAAATCTCCGTTCCTTTACTTGGATTTTGTAGTTCATCATCTAAATAAAAAAAAACAAGGCAAAGAGCAGTAAGTGAAGTTACTGCACTCTGAACCAATAGTGTGTGATTGCGGAGCACAACTCGTAGGGTTCCTGCATGTGGTTCCTTCATGAACGCCCCCCCAAAGCGTCCCATTGGTTTCTGCATGAACGCCCCCCCCCCACTTTTGATATACTGGATTTCCCCTGATTGTCTATGCGATTCAAATATGTGATAAAGGGAAAATAAAAGTATTATCTGAGGTTTTCCGGGGTGAAGGACACTATCTACCGGTGTCTTAGCTAGCTACTGGTGTCGCCCCCGTCTCCTGTGTACCAGAGTCCTCCTTGCTCGCAGTGTCCTTCACTCCCGCTGCCTGCCCTCGCTGTCATTACCAGAACTGCGGGAAAGCAGTGCCCGACAGGTGGGGGTGAAGGTCTATCAGTGCACTAGCTAGCTAGTGTTGTCACCCCGCCTCGTCATCTTCTGTGGGGTTTATCGGCGGTTACATCCAACTTTATGGTGCATTACCGCCACAAACTGTACTGCTCCCGCCTGTGTACCAGAGTCCTAGCTTAAAGAGAGATTGCCTTTAAAAGCAAGGAATCACGTTGAAAACGATGAGTCCAAAACAGCTCGTGTAAATAGGATAATTTTAGTCATAAAGTCAGTCTGGTCTAAAACTGAGTTTGGAACATCCGTGCGTCACAACGGGATAAATGAAGGTTGAGTTTATATTTGACGATGTACATTTTCCCACTAACATGGGATGAACAGCTGCGGTGATTGCGCTCTATCCAATAGTACAGACAGTGAGACAGACCTGCCCCGCTGCCCGACTTTGTTTACCTACATAAGACAAAACGTCGCACATTTTTTTAACTTGAGAAATACTGCCCAAACACCTTACCTACATGTAAAACATCCTCTGCAAAAACATCAACATTTATTACAGATTTCTTTAGTTATCTTAGATTCATTCTGGGGATTTTGAAGTAGTGAAATAGGCTTTCGAGTCTAGAGTGTCTCATGAGGGACAAACATCATTAACCAAACGTGGAATCAGTCAGGAAGAACACCTCCAAGAGCAACACATCAGTGGCACTTAAAAAATGGCCAATAGAAGTATAAAGAGGGGTTTCTGTTGCATCCTCCCATGACATGCCATTGTTTACAGTTTGTTGTGGAAGTGTCTGGTACCCTGGCGTCCCTGATCAACCAAATCTAAACTATTTGGTTTCACCCCAAAAACTTTTACAGTCAACAGAGGCATTTAACAATAATTACAATTTGATGTGTTGAATGTGTCCTTCGCTAACAAATATGCGTTTAAAACAGCTTTTTATCCAGCACCTGTAGAAGTGGGAGATTACATTGTAATTTACTCTCGCGTGACTGTTTGGTCTAGAATGGGATACCCTAGATACACTTTTTTTTAAACGGAAGAGCACATTCAATACGTCTAATAGTCAGTATTGTTCGTAGATATACTAAATATGCTTCTTGACTGGAAACCTTTATGGTGAATCCGAATTGTTTAGATTTGGTTTATCAAGGACGCCTGGCTATGGAAGCGTCAGCAACGAGCTGTCTGTAAACAATGGCGTTGCAGGAACGAAGCAAGATTCCTACAGATGCAGAAACGCCCCGAATTGCGGGACGCAATTGCACCCTTCCCTGAACAACTAACGATAGTTATTGCAAATTGGAAACTCCAGTTTCTCTTTAACAGAAAATAATTTAACCAGGACACTTTGTAACAAGATAAAACATATACTACAAAGCTTGATTTGGGTCTCAACAAAATGTTGACCAAAAGTGTAGTTACTGCTGTTTGCAATTGTACGGCAGAATAGATCTAAATGATACGAGCTATTTTACATTGTTTTATGTCCGGTGTTATCCGCAGTAGTCTCCGTAGACGACAATTCTCCTCCTGGTATTCCGTTACCGTTTTCTCAACTGCTCCGAAAATCTCCACAGCAGCCGCCGTTAAACGTTCATTCAAAAACACATGCAACAACTGTAATTTAGACATTTTCAGTCGACAGGGTTGTATTTTCAGCTAGTATTCCCTTCGTTCACAAGGAAAGAATGGTTGCCACAAACAAAACAAACCCGCTCCCCGTTTTACTTCCGTATTGTCTTCTTCTGTTTGTATCAGTGGGTGGGGAACCCATAAAAACATCACAGCCCCCCCATGTGGATGGAGTTTCACTACAGACCTGTGACGATGGAAATAGATAATTAATGTGGGGAAGTTTCAATTAGTAAAAGGGTGATCTTGGATGATCATTTCTTGCATGAACTGAAAGACAACACATTGTAATACAGGTGACTCCTGACAGCTGCAACGGCTTGGGACTGATGTGAAAGCGTGCATTAAACCAGAGAATGCAGTTATTAAATGCTATGACCTCGCATTTTTTTTTTCAAACTCACCTGTTTTCATATTCTAGGGACTTTAGTGAGTAAACTGGAACATGGTTTTATGGACATACAATCATTATTTGTTCTGTACAGTGCAATATTTGTTCCATATGGTGTCCGGGGGCCATACACAAATCTATTTGACCACAGTAAAAGTCCAGCAACAGTTGCTATGACCTAGCTATTTGTTCAATTTACATGTGTTGTATTCTAGGGACTCTACGGTGTAGATTGCACCATGTTTTTTTGGAGACACAATCAATATTTTTGTCTGTACAGTGCAATATTTGTACCGTATAGTGTCCATTAAGCTATTTGACCACAGTAAAAGTCCAGAAACACTTGCTATGATCTAGCTTTATTTTTGTTCAAACTCACCAGTCAAGCCATCAAGAGGATTGTGACCTAGTGTGAGAGAGGTGGCAGGAAGCCTCTCAGCCTGCCTTGGTTTGTTTTGTATTACCGCTTTTGGCATGCCTTTTTGTATTTTTTTCCTTTTTGTATATATTATGTTTTGGCACCATCTGAATAAATAATCATCTGTTTGGACTGGCCTAACATGGGAGTCCTGACTGAGCTATCCCTGGACCTAAGGTAAGGTTGCTGGCTGCCAGGAACATACTGTACATTCATCACCTAGTCGCATACCCCTAGATATAACGAGTGGAGCCAAATCATCAGTAGGC
>NC_092087.1:126468244-126483244 GCF_045679555.1 Salvelinus alpinus | reverse complement strand
TGTCTCTACACAGTATGGGATCAGAGAGCAGCCCAAAGCATGTTTCTCACGTTGTATGATTGTGTCTTTTTTGGGTTGTGTGTGTGCAGGTTCCAGCCAGCAGGCCTGGTAGAGAGGATCCAGGCTATAGCTCAGAACGTGTCCAACATGGCGGTCAGAGTGGAACAGATCCTCCAGAACAGCATGGCCGCCGGCAGAGGTACAATATTATAACACTAACATTACAGAGTGGGTTATTGCTGTGCAATACATATGGAACTGCCCATGCCTTATTCACATCATTGGGGTGGCCCGAACCTGACTTTCTATCAACATTGCGCGGTTCCAGCAACTATGGTGGACGGCTAACTAGGCCAGCTCTGTGCATCTCGGCTTGGCTTTGGTGGGTTTGGTTCTTCCCACTCTATGAAAACACGAACCGTTGTAATCCTCGACGGGTAGTCAGAACACCAATTCCAACCTTTTCGAACGGCAACACCCGTCAGACTTTTCACACCGCAGATCTAAAGTACAGCGGCCGTGTCAAAGTGCCACACGACAAGTGATTGGCGTATGAAATGAATTGATGTGTGGGAAATAAAAGTAAGATCTAGTCGAATAAACAAATCCACAGTGCAGCCAGACGTGGAGTCGTTCTTCATTCCCGTCCTCATTTTATTGGTTTCCCTCCACCGCTGTTGACTTCTTCTGCCCATCTCCTCCTTTTTTAATCAAATCAGAAATGATTCTGCTACCGGCACAGACGATGCCGATTGCGTTGGAACCACACACACAGGAAAACACACACGCGCGCGCGGGCCTTTATCAAGGGAACTCAATCGACAGTCCTTAATCAACTCTTCTTCCCTCCTTCTCCCTCTCCTCAACCAGCAGCAAAGTTGTTACCAGAGGTAATTAGTCTTATCTCCCTTTGTTTTCACGGTGAAGACGTGAGGGCAGAACCACAACCGCTTTTATTAATCACAGATGAAGACAAACCACACTCGGTGGACTTTATTGTGCGTTTCGACTCGAGCGCAATGGTGATTCATCTCATGGCTGAGCGAGAGAGAGAGAGAGAGAGAGACGCACACGAGACGACGTGCTCGGAAGTTGGAATTCGCACCTCCCTCCCAGCCACCGCTTTTTTAGTTTCCGCGGGGGCCTCGAGTCTCGCGGGGGCCTCGAGTTTTTATCTAATTAGTCTGCTGCACATTTAATATGGCGACGCTTATTATTATTGGAATCAAAAGGAAGGCGTTGAAATCTTTTGTGTCGCTGGGAAATATGTGTGGCATGTTTGAGAGGAGAGAAGCTTGAGGGATGGAGTGACTGAGATAGACAGAGACAAAGCTTTCATTAGACACATGGAAGCTGTCAGAGAATGTTTTGTTCCCAGATAGAGGACTATATAGAGAGAGCGAGAGAGATCTGGGGAAAAAGAGGTAGGGGGAGATCGAGAGAGTGGGAGTGAGGGAGGGAGAGGAAGCGGGAGATAGGAAGGAGAGAGAGCGACGGAGAGAGAGAGAGAGACTGAGTCCAAGACTGAAACCTCATCAATTTAACTTCCCGTCATCTCCCATCCATAGTGCTGGAACTTGGAGTTTCAACTCCAGTCTCTCTTCCTGGCTGTAGGCCCCCAGCTGCAGGGAGGCAGTTAGCCAACTCAATGGACCAGTTAATGCAGTGAGTGCAGTGTGAGTGAGCGGATACACATTGTACCGTTGGCCCGGGAGGGGTGGCAGCAGTGACGAGGGGTTGTATTTCTGTACCCCGCGGTGAACAGTGTGCACCAAAGCAGGCCGGGTGTTGCATGGGAACTGATGGTACATATGGTTTGCTGAAAATGTTGTTAAATGTCTTTTTTAAGGATGTCTATTCTCTTCATGGAATAAGTATCCTGTTGCTATTCAAGGTGATGTAGGCGTGGATATGCGGTGGTTCTTCCTTTAGAAGTGTTGAGCTTATGCCGCGACCGTTTGTGGTAGATTGTGGTAAATTGCGTCGTTCTGGCAACAACGGCTGGCACTTAAATCACGTGCCACCTTGCAAGCTGTGCTGCAGTACTTTTACAGGAAGAACCACTGTAAGGCTTAAAGAGTCTGTATGACTATGATGTGTTTTCTGTGTCTTCACAGTGTGTAACTATGATGTGTGTGTTCTATACCTCCACAGTGTGTAACTATGATGTGTGTGTTCTATATCTCCACAGTGTGTAACTATGATGTGTGTGTTCTATATCTCCACAGTGTGTAACTATGATGTGTGTGTTCTATATCTCCACAGTGTGTAACTATGATGTGTGTGTTCTATATCTCCACAGTGTGTAACTATGATGTGTGTGTTCTATATCTCCACAGTGTGTAACTATGATGTGTGTGTTCTATATCTCCACAGTGTGTAACTATGATGTGTGTGTTCTATATCTCCACAGTGTGTAACTATGATGTGTGTGTTCTATATCTCCACAGTGTGTAACTATGATGTGTGTGTTCTATATCTCCACAGTGTGTAACTATGATGTGTGTGTTCTATATCTCCACAGTGTGTAACTATGATGTGTGTGTTCTATATCTCCACAGTGTGTAACTATGATGTGTGTGTTCTATACCTCCACAGTGTGTAACTATGATGTGTGTGTTCTATATCTCCACAGTGTGTAACTATGATGTGTGTGTTCTATATCTCCACAGTGTGTAACTATGATGTGTGTGTTCTATATCTCCACAGTGTGTAACTATGATGTGTGTGTTCTATATCTCCACAGTGTGTAACTATGATGTGTGTGTTCTATATCTCCACAGTGTGTAACTATGATGTGTGTGTTCTATATCTCCACAGTGTGTAACTATGATGTGTGTGTTCTATATCTCCACAGTGTGTAACTATGATGTGTGTGTTCTATATCTCCACAGTGTGTAACTATGATGTGTGTGTTCTATATCTCCACAGTGTGTAACTATGATGTGTGTGTTCTATATCTCCACAGTGTGTAACTATGATGTGTGTGTTCTATGTCTCCACAGTGTGTAGCTATGATGTGTGTGTTCTATATCTCGACAGTGTGTAACTATGATGTGTGTGTTCTATATCTCCACAGTGTGTAACTATGATGTGTGTGTCTCTTCTCTTCAGCAGTGAGAGACGGCTCATCAGGCCAGTGTGAGGTACCCAGAGATCCCCGCTACCCAGACTGCCCTGGAAAAGTGGATGTGAGTTTCTCTCTGTCTGTCTAGCTAGGCTATAAGAGATTCTCCTGATATCTTATAACCAATGTTCCCTCTAAGCTCCCCGGGACTGCCGTGCAGAATAAATATTCGCCCGCGCACAGAAGCACGAGATTGAACTTCACTCAACTTTCTAGAGTTTTCCCCCTTAGTTAATACTATCAACGTTTCCCTTTATTGTGGGAATTGTGGTCGAATCAAAGCAATATTAGCCACTTTCAATGCAACATTCCGAAACAAAACAAAGACATTTTGTTGTAGGTAGAACGCATCGGAGTAGGATTCTATTGCATTGACACGCTTGACTCAGCCCCTACTCTACACAGACTTGTGAGGCATAACCAATCAGAGCTGGAGTAGGCCTATATGCAAATAGACCATTGCCATATATGGATCTGTGCCGATCACTTTAAACTGGACTATGTTTACAGCATGAGCGGACTATGTTTACAGCATGAGCATGTTTTGAGATTAAAGAGAGAGCTGCATGTAGCCACGTGTGCACATTTGTTCATATCCTTTTCTAGTTAGTGAGTTATTAGCCCAGTTATAGATCATTTGTGTCCGCAATGGGGGAGTGATTGCTTCCTATAAGAGGACAAAACATGTGCATTTCTAGACATCTTTGAAAAGTGAGTCAAGGAAACTGTATTTTCTTTGTCTTAAAGGGGCAGTTCTGTATTTTGAGACAGACTTGAATAAGCTAAGTAGCCAATAGGCAGAGGTTAGCATAATTTGTCTGATTCTCTGTAATAATGGTATGGGAATAATAATGCATTTTATTTTGTAAAGAGGTTTCGTGTATCCAACAACATGTTCAGTCACCTCCTTGTCTGAGGGACAAGTGGATAAACAGGTTAATGTGAAGTCCTGCATGTTTTTTTTCCAAAAGTCTCATGGAATGCAGGCATACCTTGAACACCGCACATTGGCAGCTACTGTAGGCTGAATGATAGAACAGCTATTTCCATGTTAAAATGTGATGGGATGCATTTTCTCCATTGCTTTTGATGGTAGGCCACTCTGGTAGGCCTTCATTACGATCAAATAGCTACAGTAGCCTACTTAGCCACTGTTATGACTGTAACTTAAAGCGGGTACAGCCTCAGTGTTCACAGTAAACGAGCGCTGGAAGTTGCACAGAACTTTCACAACATTCAAGTTTGCGCTCAGCAAACCTGAAATTAGCTCAGTGAAATTTTTTTAGGGAACATTACTTATAACCCGTAATTCCATCCAACTGTACATAGGAACTTAGGTACATCTAATATATGATGAAGCAGTAGAAAACTCCCTATCGTTTATTATATGACCTGTGGCAATTCTTTTATTCGTTGATTTGTGTTTAACAAAGCCAAAGTCACCTGACCATTAAACGTTGACCCGTGTATCACCAGTGGATGCGTGCCCGCTGGACGTCAGACCCGTGCTATGCCTTCTACGGGGTGGACGGCTCCGACTGTTCCTTCCTCATCTACCTGAGCGAGGTGGAGTGGTTCTGCCCCCCTCTGGCCTGGAGGAACCACAGCAGCCCGCCCACCGTCCAAACACACACACGCCAGACCGCCACCACCAAGAGACAGGTGAGACACACACACAGAACCCTTCCTACCATCCATACACACACAGACACCGAACAACCACCATCAAGAGACTGGGAAGAGGGACACACACACTCACGCACGCAAAGGAAGACGCATACACTCGCAAAAGCAGATGCCCGTATACGCACGAGCCCTGCTAAGAGACGCGTGTCTAAAGCGTACATGTTTAAGCACTTACACGCACTAATTCACACTCAAAAGAGCACAGCCAATAGACAAATGAATCTTCATACTCAGACTGTATAAGCTTGAATGGTAGATATGAAAACACATTCATATGAACGCACGCCCGCCTTCTCTGCTAATTGTTTTACTGTGTTCATCCCTCTCCTCCCTCTCCTCCCTCTTGTCCCTCTGCTCCCTCTCCTCCCTCTCCCCCCTCTGCTCTCTCTGCTCCCTCTCCTCCCTCTCCTCCCTCTTGTCCCTCTGCTCCCTCTCCTCCCTCTGCTCTCTCTGCTCCCTCTCCTCCCTCTTGTCCCTCTGCTCTCTCTGCTCCCTCTGCTCCCTCTCCTCCCTCTTGTCCCTCTGCTCCCTCTCCTCCCTCTGCTCTCTCTGCTCCCTCTCCTCCCTCTTGTCCCTCTGCTCCCTCTGCTCCCTCTCCTCCCTCTCCTCCCTCTGCTCCCTCTCTTCCCTCTCCTCCCTCTGCTCCCTCTCTTCCCTCTCCTCCCTCTCCTCCCTCTTGTCCCTCTGCTCCCTCTCTTCCCTCTCCTCCCTCTCTTCCCTCTCCTCCCTCTTGTCCCTCTCCTCCCTCTCTTCCCTCTCCTCCCTCTCCTCCCTCTCCTCCCTCTCCTCCCTCTGCTCCCTCTCTTCCCTCTCTTCCCTCTCCTCCCTCTCTTCCCTCTCCTCCCTCTTGTCCCTCTGCTCCCTCTCTTCCCTCTCCTCCCTCTCCTCCCTCTCGTCCCTCTGCTCCCTCTCTTCCCTCTCCTCCCTCTCCTCCCTCTCTTCCCTCTCCTCCCTCTCCTCCCTCTTGTCCCTCTGCTCCCTCTCCTCCCTCTGCTCCCTTTCTTCCCTCTCCTCCCTCTCTTCCCTCTCCTCTTTCTCCTCCCTCTCTTCCCTCTCCTCCCTCTCCTCCCTCTCTCATTGTACTGCTGTATAGCAATCTCCACACGCAGCACAAATGAACTCTTTACACTCAAACATGCAGCTCAGTGCCTGATACTATTTGCAGAACAGTGTTCAAGGCTGAGTCAATACAGTCCCTGCACAGCTATTAACCAGGTTCAGAGATACCTACACACAGAGAGATCCCTGAACACAAGGTGTGTGTGTGTGTGTCTTTGTGTGTGTGATCTGTGTGTGTGAGTGTGAATGCTGGATGTATTTGTGTGAATTGTCTGCTGTACTTTAGTATTGAATAGCTTATTAGTGTTTGGCAACATTCCTAATTACAGCTGTGATTCTGTTAGCCAGATAATCTAGGCCATTTATAGCAGGGTCTTTGAGTGAGTATATAGGTGTGTGTGTGTGTGTGTGTGTGTGTGTGTGTGTCTCTCTCTGTGTGTGTGTGTGTCTGTCTGTGTGTGTGTATGTGTGTGTGTGTGTCTGTCTGTGTGTGTCTGTCTGTCTGTGTGTGTGTGTGTGTGTGTGTCTCTGTGTGTGTGTGTGTGTGTGTGTGTGTGTGTGTGTGTGTGTGTGTGTGTGTGTGTGTGTGTGTGTGTGTGTGTGTGTGTGTGTGTGTGTGTGTGTGTGTGTGTGTGTGTGTGTGTGTGTGTCTCTCTCTGTGTGTGTGTGTGTGTGTGTGTGTCTGTCTGTGTGTGTGTGTGTGTGTGTGTCTGTCTGTGTGTCTGTCTGTCTGTCTGTCTGTCTGTCTGTCTGTCTGTCTGTCTGTCTGTCTGTCTGTCTGTCTGTCTGTCTGTCTGTCTGTCTGTCTGTCTGTCTGTCTGTCTGTCTGTCTGTCTGTCTGTCTGTCTGTCTGTCTGTCTGTCTGTGTGTGTGTCTGTCTGTCTGTCTGTCTGTCTGTCTGTCTGTGTGTGTGTGTGTGTGTGTGTCTGTCTGTCTGTGTGTGTCTGTCTGTCTGTGTGTGTGTCTGTCTGTCTGTCTGTCTGTCTGTCTGTCTGTCTGTCTGTCTGTCTGCGTCTGTGTGATAGACAGAGAGAGAGAGACTTTTAGATTACACAGATATAGCACGTTTAACTAGCACAGGTTCCTCTAGAGACTTAGCTTGCTGTACTATCTCCCCAGAGAACACAGGCTGCACACACTCCTCTGAACTACTGTGTTCCTATTGCAGAGGGAGTGTGGGAGAGGAGCCTGTGTGGGTAGCTATCATGTAATGCCATGTTCAGTATATCTGTAGGCTTGCTCCAGTTGACCTCCTCTCTTCTCATCCTTCCTCCCACACTCTCTCCGTCTCACACCCTCTTCTTGTGTCTTTCTTCACTACTTACACTCTCTCGGCATCTCTGTAAAGTTATAGGCTTTTATTGTTTTGGATTTTAGATCTCTCTCTTTCTCTCTCCATCTCTCTCTCCCTCCCCCTCCCTATAGGCTGCGTTCCGTACAGACCTGTCATCGCTGCTGGACCTGGTTGGCACGGGGAAAGAGTCACTGAGCTTCATGAAGCGTCGCATGAGGAGGCTGGCATCACAGTGGGGCACGGCCGCCCAGCGCCTCCACGCCAAGCTGCGCCAACGCTGGAGGGAACAGAAGAAGGTAGAGGGAGAGGGAGAGGGAGAGGGAGAGGGAGAGGGAGAGGGGGAGAGAGGGAGAGAGTGAGAGAGGGAGAGAGAGGCACCTGGAACAAACACACCCGCCCACCTCGTAGTTTTTACCCCTTCCAGGGAAGAAGCATGGGACACTTTTACACAGATTTTCTTTCCCACCTCCTTGAACTCCTCCAGCACCGGGGTATCCAAGGAAAGCAGCATCCCCACGTCCTCCTCGAATGCCCCCGCCGCAGCACTAACATTCAGCACAGGGAACACATCATCCAGACCCTCCGTCCACCGATCAGAATTGGAAGTGTCAGTCACATATTGCCGATGAAGTACTGGCAAGGAATCACAGACCTCAGCGACGACCTTCCTCAGTAGGCGAGATGATCGGATCCCCGCTCTTTCTCCCAGCTCCTCCAGCGATCTGCTCCTGCTCCGCATCAGATGACCCAGCTTGGTTCACCCCACACTTAACAGGCATGAACGTAGGCTGGCTGAACCCAGAGCACGGGACTGGATGGCAGTGTTGTAAAAAAGGGGCTCTTCAAAAAGCCACATCCCTTGTGGCGTCCTGGCCTTACGGGACTTAACAAAAACTCTCCAAGCCTGCATAACAGACTCATAAGCCAGTCAAGCCAGACAATTCACGCCCCTCTAGCTATAAGAGGAAAAGGTGCTTGTCTAAGCCCCAACAGCCCGCTCTCAATGTGTAGGCTGTGTCAACCCAGCTAGAACCAGTCTGGGCTGCTTGAAGCCGGGAAATCCCTCTGAAGCTCTTGTATCAGACCCCCCCCCATGGGTGTAAAATCATTAGTCTGCGCCACAGGGTAGAGGCAGCTAGATTATTGGCTACCAGCACCCTTCCCCTATAAGACAGCTGGGGTAGCACCCATTTCCACCTTGACAATCTGGCACACACTTTCTCCACTACACCCTCACAGTTATTTTTCTGAAAGACATCGGAGCCTAGAAAAAACCCCAGTCTTCATCCCATCTCTGCCCCACTGAATCCCCCCTGGTAACCGTGGAGCGGACCCCATCTGAAGCCCCCTGGTAACCGTGGAGCGGACCCCATCTGAAGCCCCCCTGGTAACCGTGGAGCGGACCCCATCTGAAGCCCCCTGGTAACCGTGGAGTGGACCCCATCTGAAGCTGACCTGCCCACAGCGCTTCACTCTTTCCCCAATTGACTCTAGCTGAGGAGGCCCCCTCATACACCTTTAAAGCGTTTGAGAGAACCTTAACATCCTCACCCCTTATAATAAATACTGTCACGTCATCTGCATACGCAGACAGCGCTATCGTGGGACCCTTCATTACACCTGGCACAGAGAAACCAGTAAGCCTTGCTCTTAAAAAACAAAGCATTGGTTCAATTGCCAGACAATATAACTGTCCTGAAATTGGGCATCCCTGCCTGATACCAATTTGGACGGGGATGGGGCTACTCAAACACCCCCCCCCCCCCCCCCCCCCCACACCTTCACCATACATGAGGCCCCAGCATACAGTAAAGTCATCCAAGACAAAACAATCCCCAAACCCAAAAGCTTTCATTGTTATGAAGAAGTACTTTTGACACGGTCAAAAGCCTTCCCCTGACCCAAAGAAAGCAAACCCACATTCACATCAGACAATTTACAAATGTCTAAAACATCTGTTATTAGAAACAAGTTATCAACAATAGAGAGGTCAGGTACACAGTCAGACTGGTCCTTGTGGACCAACAGCCCCAGATATTCTTTCAACCTGTTTGAGAGACATTTAGAAACAATTTTATATTCTGCACACAGCAATGCAACAGGTCTCCAATTTTTTTGAAGAGCCAAATTCCCCTTTTTTTGGCAACAATGAAAGCACAGCACGTTGACAGGATACAGGAAGAGAACCCTCATGAAAAGATTCACACACCACTTCATAACCCCCAAAAGTGCTTATAGAACTCAGATGGTAAACCATCGATGCCAGGGGCTCGGCCTGATGAGAGCTGCATAACTGCTGTGGACAGCTCTTGCAGTGTAATGTCAGAGTCCAATACGACTCTCTGCTCAGGTCCCAATTGAGGAAGACCGTGTAACAACTGTTCAGTACACAGTGAGTCACAATCCTCCGCCTTATAGAGGGCAGAGTAGAAATCCACGGCATGTTGGTGCTTCTCACTGTCATCCGTGGTCACTTTCCCATCAGGGAGGCGAAGGCAGACCGTCCAATTTGTAAGTCGCTCTGGATAAGAGCGTCTGCTAAATGACTTAAATGTAAATGTAAATGTCTGTTTACGTTGCAATGTCCACTGTCCTACTGTAGTTTATTTTTAAAGCATCCATGTCCTTGAGGGAAGCGAAACGAGACCTTATCAAGGCACCCTTCACTCTTCCATGCAGAAACGACCTCAGTTCATGTCTCTTGTCCTGTAAGTTCATGACTAGTCCAGGGTCGTTCTGAGTGAGCAGCTTCAATTCAATAGATTTGATGTCCTGTTCAAGGGCCCTGATAGTCTCTTTAACTTCAATACGAGAGAGCAGTATACTTGTTGACAAAACACTCGTATTTGGGCCTTCCCAGCCTCCCACCATTGTCTCAAGGACTCAAAATTCTATTTAGTAACACTCCATTTTTCCCAAAACAACAAAAACTTTTCACAAAACATGACATCATGTAACAATTTAACATTAAAATACCAATAAGATGATGACCTTCGTGGACAAGTGAATATCAACAGTAACATTATGGTGATCAGAGAAACCCACAGGAGTAATGTCACACCTTCCAACCCTACTACAGTAGTGATCAGATACGTACAACCTGTCTAACCTTCCAACCCTACTACAGTAGTGATCAGATATATACAACCTGTCTAACCTTCCAACCCTACTACAGTAGTGATCAGATACGTACAACCTGTCTAACCTTCCAACCCTACTACAGTAGTGATCAGATACATACAACCTGTTGTCGTGTCTTTGGCTTAGTGATATGACATGCTATTCTATAAAATCCTTTCTCTGTAATTAATATTACCTGATTGAGCTAATCATGTAAATGTAATTAACTAGAAAGTCGGGGCACCACGAAATAATATTTATAGAGCTGTTATCTTCCGAATAAACTCTTAAAGACCTAGTAATATTTTACATCAATAGCAGTCAATATTAATCGTCACCTTATTTCAGTCTCATCTGAAAGTTGTAAATTCTTGGTTATCTTCACGAACCCTGGCTAACAAGTTGAAACAGCAATACAAAATTGGGTTTAATTATTTATTTACTAAATACCTAACTAATCACACAGAATTACATATACACAGAATGAACCATACATTGATTACAAATTATGTCATAAAGGAAAACGTCCCCAGCGGACGGAACAGATATGACAGCTGGTTACCCAAAGAAAAGGGGGTTGGGTTTGAGTGAAAGAGCGGGAAGACTGAAGAACAAAGGGAGAAGATATGTCTCTATCGGGCCGTAGGCAGCTACTCTATCGTAAATACAGAATCTTATGCATTCTAAATTACCGCCCATTTGGAAAAGGAAAATGCAATAAATATTTACTCTGAGCTGCGCTTCAATAGGTTGGCGGTAGATGGAAGGCCGTGTTGCCCAACAGAGTCCTTTGTCCTTTGAAGAGTGTCTCTGGTGGTGAACGGGACACATTGTAGTGTTGTCGTTGTGTGGTAGACGGGATACTCTGTCTGTCCTCTCCTAGCCCACGTTTACAGCGGCCGCTGCTGACTCAACGGCTAGGAGGTATCACTTCTGTAGCGAATAATAGTTCAAAGTTCATACCATTTGCAACCAAAGCTCACGCTGAGGTTGGCTTCGTTCTGTAGTTATTATCTGAATCCTTCTGACATCGGATCGTCATCCTAATGTACCCGGAACAGATGCTTACATTTTCGTCAAGGGCCTATATAGTGGAGGGAGAGAAGGGTGTGCTTCATAGTTTATAACCCATGTCTCTTCACAGGGGCGGGCCACTGATTGAGCAGAGCCCTAACCTTATGAAAACCCAAATCTCTCATTTGGAAGCTAAAATTACATTTAATCTTTTCACCAATCATTTTATATTTAAGCATTTGAATTGCACAACAATTCCATGTGAAGAGAGCGAAAGAGAGCGAAAGAGAGAGAGGTACAGTAGAGAGCGAAAGAGAGAGAGGTACAGTAGAGAGCGAAAGAGAGCGAAAGAGAGAGAGAGAGAGGTACAGCAGAGAGCGAAAGAGAGAGAGAGAGAGAGAGAGAGAGAGGTACAGTAGAGAGCGAAAGAGAGAGAGAGAGAGAGAGAGAGAGGTACAGTAGAGAGCGAAAGAGAGAGAGAGAGAGAGAGAGAGGTACAGTAGAGAGCGAGAGAGAGAGAGAGAGAGGTACAGTAGAGAGAGAAAGAGAGAGAGAAGGGGGTGGTTGTCTTGTTTTGTTATTGCATTTGCTTGTTGCCACATTCAGTCAGGGAATTCAGTGGGATTCAGTTTTTGCAAATGAAAGAAGGAAGGTACATGAAAGAAAGAGTGAAAGTGAGTTCTCCCTTTCCCTTCCCCGTGTTGCCACCTTCAATGAATGCAGTTTGTTCTATTATTGTGTCATGCACACTCAGCAACATGATCAAGTGAAGAGAGACTGGTAAACAAAAGTGAAAGGGAGAGAGAGGGAGGACCCGGAGAACTCGAAAGATGGAGCGGAACGAGAGGTCATAAAAGAACAGGCCCTCATCCTTCACTCCTCACATCTGTCTCTGCCCGTTTCTCTCGCTCAAAAAAGGCAACAGGCCTCAAATAGGCGTCCATCCACACAGAGCCTCCACAGTATTGATTAATGGAGCCGTCTTGTGCCTCAAACGCATGACGTGGATTTGTTAATTTAGATCGGTCCTCTCCTCCTCTCTCCGACTGTGTGATACTGTGCTGTCTCTACACCAGATGTTTCAGTGCCTTAAATGCACTTTTAGTGCGCTGGTCCAAAGCTGTTTATCATGACGTAATTGGTAGACAGAGGCTGTTGTGTGTGCTGATTAATACTGATAGGGGATCAGTGTACAGCCCGTGATGGAGTGCGTAAAATGTGGATAATATCTGATCCCAGATCAGGTGTTGACTGTCATGATCTGGTATGCTTGTGTGTCTACCCCACCAGTAGACGACATGTCAGGAACTAAAGAACTAAATAATAAAACACGTGGGAGTCCTCTACAGCGGGTTGCGGAAAAGCAGCCTGCCACCGTTTAACTCTGACCCCTGTGCTTCCTATCTTTTCCTCAATTCCTGCTCTTCCTCCCTCTCTGCCTCTGTCTCTGACTCCTCTCCACTGATGCAATCCCGATTTAGTATTCTTCTCCGGTTCACTTTTTAACCTTCCAAAGTGTTCTGGGGATTAAATTCTGTTTCCCTTGATTGAGTTGGTTTGGTTTGTTTATTGTGTATGCTCCCGGAACAGGAATAACTTCATGGAGCGGAGAGAGAGAGAATGGGAGTACGGGAGAGAGATAGGGATTGCGATAGGGAGAGGGAAGGAGAGAGAGCCAAAGGGAGAGGGAAGGAGAGAGAGCCAAAGGGAGAGGGAAGGAGAGAGAGCCAAAGGGAGAGGGAAGGAGAGAGAGACAAAGGGAGAGGGAAGGAGAGAGAGACAAAGGGAGAGGGAAGGAGAGAGAGACAAAGGGAGAGGGAAGGAGAGAGACATAGAGAGAGAGAATAACCATTATTTCACCTGTCAGTGGCAGAAACAGGGACAGGGAAGGGATCCCAGGAGAGCATGGAATAGAGGAGTCTTTGTCTGTGTGTGTCTGTGTGTACCGTTTTACATTTTCTATAATATATGCCACTCAACGGAGACTGTTATCCAAAGAGACTTACAGTGCAGTGAGTGCATATTCAGTGCATATATTTCTAGTTCATGTGTGTGAATAGTAAACAAACAAAAAATTGACCAACTGGGGACATTTTGTTTGTCACCACGAGGTCAAATGCTATTTCTAGGGGGTTTAGGGTTAAGGTTAGAATTAGTGTTAGGGTTAGAATTAGTGTTAGGGTTAGAATTAGTGTTAGGGTTAGAATTAGTGTTAGGTTTAGAATTAGTGTTAGTGTTAGAATTAGTGTTAGGGTTAGAATTAGTGTTAGTGTTAGAATTAGTGTTAGGGTTAGAATTAGTGTTAGGGTTAGAATTAGTGTTAGGGTTAGAATTAGTGTTAGTGTTAGAATTACGTTAAGGGTTATGGTTAGGAGTTAGGGTTAAGGTTAGGGTTAGGGTATGTTTAAGAGTACAGGTTGGGGTTAGGTTTAGGGTTAGGGGTTAGGGAAAATAGGATTTTGAATGGGACTGAATTGTATGTACCCACAAGGTTAGCTGTACAAGACTGTGTGTGTGTGTGTGTGTGTGTGTGTGTGTGTGTGTGTGTGTGTGTGTGTGTGTGTGTGTGTGTGTGTGTGTGTGTGTGTGTGTGTGTGTGTGTGTGTGTGTGTGTGTGTGTGTGTGTGTGTGTGTGTGTGTGTGTGTGTGTGTGTGTGTGAGAGAGAGAGTGTGTGTGAGTGAGAGAGAGAGAGAGAGAGAGTGTGAGTGAGAGAGAGAGAGAGAGAGTGTGTGAGTGAGGGAGTGAGTGAGAGAGAGTGTGTGTGTGAGAGAAATCCTGACTGACTAACTGTGGGACGCCCCAAAGGCCTCCTAATGAATTTCAATCATTTCCCTGTCCAGTCAGTTTGAACCTTTCCTGATAGCTGTATAACACCTGAGGAGTTTCAACCTATTTCTCTAAACTAGAACATCACTGAGGCAAACTGTAACAACCCTTATCATTGATGATAATGACTTACTTTTATGCAGAGTTAGAGTCTGAAAGTGATCTGAATTGAAAGAAGGAACTCACCACATCCACCAGCATTTCCTACAACACACCTTGTTCTGTTGCACTGAAATACTCCGACACAGAAGCATAGTCCAACACTGAGCGTGGAAATCAAGTATTTGTGGACAAAGAAAGAGAGCGTTGAAGCTCAAAAGCAGTGATAAACAAACTGAATAGAAACATATAGAAACAAACTGAATAGAAACATATAGAAACAAACTGAATAGAAACATATAGAAACAAACTGAATAGAAACATATAGAAACAAACTGAATAGAAACATATAGAAACAAACTGAATAGAAACATATAGAAACAAACTGAATAGAAACATATAGAAACAAACTGAATAGAAACATATAGAAACAAACTGAATAGAAAAGTGTTTTTAACGATGGAGGAATGGGAATCTCTGCTACGCAGCCGCAGCCTGAGCAACGCTCTTAGAACACGCCGCTATCTAGAACCTAAAGGGTTCTTCGGCTGTCCCCATAGGAGAACCCTTTGAAGAACCCTGGTTGGGGTCAGGTAGAACCATTTTGACTCCAGGTAGAACCGTTTTGGGTTCCATGTAGAAACCCCTTCCAACGAGGGTTCTACCTGGAACCAAGAAGTGTTCTACCTGGAACTAAAAAGGGTTCTCCTATAGGGACAGCTGAAGAACCCTTTCGGAACCCTTTTTCTAAGAGCGTATAGGAGAGCTATGGGA